>NW_027045364.1:0-300000 GCF_963576615.1 Watersipora subatra | reverse complement strand
CTAATTAGCTCAATTGGAGCAATTCTAGCATGTTTGGTTGAAATTGGAAATTTACATTTTTCACTTTTGTCAGACAATTGCAATATTCTCACAATAAGCTAATTAGCTCAATTGGAGCATTTCTAGCATGTTTGGTTGAAATTGGAAATTTACATTTTTCACTTTTGTCAGACAATTGCAATATTCTCTCAATAAGCTAATTAGCTCATTTGGAGCATTTCTAGCATGTTTGGTTTAAATTAGAAATTTACATTTTTCAGTGTTGTCAGACGTTTGTAAAAATCTTACAGTAGGCTTATTTGCGCAAGTTGAGCATTTCTAGCATGTTTGGTTGAAATTGGAAATTTACATTTTTCACTTTTGTCAGACAATTGCAATATTCTCACAATAAGCTAATTAGCTCAATTGGAGCATTTCTAGCATCTTCGGTTGAAATTGGAAATTTACATTTTTCAGTGTTGTCAGACGTTTGTAATATTCTCACAATAAGCTAATTAGCTCAATTGGAGCATTTCTAGCATGTTTGGTTGAAATTGGAAAATTACATTTTTCACTTTTGTCAGACAATTGCAATATTCTCACAATAAGCTAATTAGCTCAATTGGAGCATTTCTAGCATGTTTGGTTGAAATTGGAAATTTACATTTTTCAATGTTGTCAGACGTTTGTAATATTCTCACAATAAGCTAATTAGCTCAATTGGAGCATTTCTAGCATGTTTAATTGAAATTGGAAATTTACATTTTTCACTTTTGTCAGACGTTTGTAAAATTCTTACAGTAGGCTTATTTGCGCAATTTGAGCATTTCTAGCATGTTTAATTGAAATTGGAAATTTACATTTTTCACTTTTGTCAGACAATTGCAATATTCTCACAATAAACTAATTAGCTCAATTGGAGCATTTCTAGCATGTTTGGTTGAAATTGGAAATTTACATTTTTCAGTGTTGTCAGACGTTTGTAATATTCTCACAATAAGCTAATTAGCTCAATTGGAGCATTTCTAGCATGTTTAATTGAAATTGGAAATTTACATTTTTCACTTTTGTCAGACAATTGCAATATTCTCACAATAAGCTAATTAGCTCAATTGGAGCATTTCTAGCATGTTTTGTTGAAATTGGAAATTTACATTTTTCAGTTTCGTCAGACGTTTGTAAAATTCTTACAGTAGGCTTATTTGCGCAATTTGAGCATTTCTAGCATGTTTGGTTGAAATTAGAAATTTACATTTTTCAGTGTTGTCAGACGTTTGTAAAATTCTTACAGTAGGCTTATTTGCGCAGTTTGAGCATTTCTAGCATGTTTAATTGAAATTGGAAATTTACATTTTTCACTTTTGTCAGACAATTGCAATATTCTCACAATAAGCTAATTAGCTCAATTGGAGCATTTCTAGCATGTTTGGTTGAAATTGGAAATTTACATTTTTCAGTTTTGTCAGACGTTTGTAGTATTCTCACAATAAGCTAATTAGCTCAATTGGAGCATTTCTAGCATGTTTGGTTGAAATTGGAAATTTACATTTCTCACTTTTGTCAGACAATTGCAATATTCTCTCAATAAGCTAATTAGCTCATTTGGAGCATTTCTAGCATGTTTGGTTGAAATTAGAAATTTACATTTTTCAGTGTTGTCAGACGTTTGTAAAATTCTTACAGTAGGCTTATTTGCGCAATTTGAGCATTTCTAGCATGTTTAATTGAAATTGGAAATTTACATTTTTCACTTTTGTCAGACAATTGCAATATTCTCACAATAAGCTAATTAGCTCAATTGCAGCATTTCTAGCATGTTTGGTTAAAATTGGAAATTTACATTTTTCAGTTTTGTCAGACGTTTGTAGTATTCTCACAATAAGCTAATTAGCTCAATTGGAGCATTTCTAGCATGTTTGGTTGAAATTGGAAATTTACATTTCTCACTTTTGTCAGACAATTGCAATATTCTCACAACAAGCTAATTAGCTCAATTGGAGCATTTCTAGCATGTTTGGTTGAAATTGGAAATTTACATTTTTCACTTTTGTCAGACATTTGCAATATTCTCTCAATAAGCTAATTAGCTCATTTGGAGCATTTCTAGCATGTTTGGTTGAAATTAGAAATTTACATTTTTCAGTGTTGTCAGACGTTTGTAATATTCTCACAATAAGCTAATTAGCTCAATTGGAGCATTTCTAGCATGTTTGGTTGAAATTGGAAATTTACATTTTTCAGTTTCGTCAGACGTTTGTAAATTTCTTACAGTAGGCTTATTTGCGCAATTTGAGCATTTCTAGCATGTTTAATTGAAATTGGAAATTAACATTTTTCACTTTTGTCAGACAATTGCAATATTCTCACAATAAGCTAATTACCTCAATTGGAGCATTTCTAGCATGTTTGGTTGAAATTAGAAGTTTACATTTTTCAGTGTTGTCAGACGTTTGTAATATTCTCACAATAAGCTAATTAGCTCAATTGGAGCATTTCTAGCATGTTTGGTTGAAATTGGAAATTTACATTTTTCAGTTTTGTCAGACGTTTGTAAAATTCTTACAGTAGGCTTATTTGCGCAATTTGAGCATTTTTAGCATGTTTAATTGAAATTGGAAATTTACATTTTTCACTTTTGTCAGACAATTGCAATATTCTCACAATAAGCTAATTAGCTCAATTGGAGCATTTCTAGCATGTTTGGTTGAAATTGGAAATTTACATTTTTCAGTGTTGTCAGACGTTTGTAATATTCTCACAATAAGCTAATTAGCTCAATTGGAGCATTTCTAGCATGTTTGGTTTAAATTGGAAATTTACATTTTTCACTTTTGTCAGACAATTGCAATATTCTCACAATAAGCTAATTAGCTCAATTGGAGCATTTCTAGCATGTTTGGTTGAATTTGGAAATTTACATTTTTCAGTTTTGTCAGACGTTTGTAGTATTCTCACAATAAGCTAATTAGCTCAATTGGAGCATTTCTAGCATGTTTAGTTGAAATTGGAAATTTACATTTCTCACTTTTGTCAGACAATTGCAATATTCTCAAAACAAGCTAATTAGCTCAATTGGAGCATTTCTAGCATGTTTGGTTGAAATTGGAAATTTACATTTTTCACTTTTGTCAGACATTTGCAATATTCTCGCAATAAGCTAATTAGCTCATTTGGAGCATTTCTAGCATGTTTGGTTGAAATTAGAAATTTACATTTTTCAGTGTTGTCAGACGTTTGTAATATTCTCACAATAAGCTAATTAGCTCAATTGGAGCATTTCTAGCATGTTTGGTTGAAATTGGAAATTTACATTTTTCAGTTTCGTCAGACGTTTGTAAAATTCTTACAGTAGGCTTATTTGCGCAATTTGAGCATTTCTAGCATGTTTAATTGAAATTGGAAATTTACATTTTTCAGTTTTGTCAGACAATTGCAATATTCTCACAATAAGCTAATTAGCTCAATTGGAGCATTTCTAGCATGTTTGGTTGAAATTGGAAATTTACATTTTTCAGTTTTGTCAGACGTTTGTAGTATTCTCACAATAAGCTAATTAGCTCAATTGGAGCAATTCTAGCATGTTTGGTTGAATTTGGAAATTTACATTTCTCACTTTTGTCAGACAATTGCAATATTCTCACAACAAGCTAATTAGCTCAATTGGAGCATTTCTAGCATGTTTGGTTGAAATTGGAAATTTACATTTTTCAGTGTTGTCAGACGTTTGTAATATTCTCACAATAAGCTAATTAGCTCAATTGGAGCATTTCTAGCATGTTTGGTTGAAATTGGAAATTTACATTTTTCAGTTTTGTCAGACGTTTGTAAAAATCTTACAGTAGGCTTATTTGCGCAAGTTGAGCATTTCTAGCAAGTTTGGTTGAAATTGGAAATTTACATTTTTCACTTTAGTCAGACAATTGCAATATTCTCACAATAAGCTAATTAGCTCAATTGGAGCATTTCTAGCATCTTCGGTTGAAATTGGAAATTTACATTTTTCAGTGTTGTCAGACGTTTGTAATATTCTCACAATAAGCTAATTAGCTCAATTGGAGCATTTCTAGCATGTTTGGTTGAAATTGGAAATTTACATTTTTCACTTTTGTCAGACAATTGCAATAATCTCACAGTAAGCTAATTAGCTCAATTGGAGCAATTCTAGCATGTTTGGTTGAAATTGGAAATTTACATTTTTCACTTTTGTCAGACAATTGCAATATTCTCACAATAAGCTAATTAGCTCAATTGGAGCATTTCTAGCATGTTTGGTTGAAATTGGAAATTTACATTTTTCACTTTTGTCAGACAATTGCAATATTCTCTCAATAAGCTAATTAGCTCATTTGGAGCATTTCTAGCATGTTTGGTTGAAATTAGAAATTTACATTTTTCAGTGTTGTCAGACGTTTGTAAAAATCTTACAGTAGGCTAATTTGCGCAAGTTGAGCATTTCTAGCATGTTTGGTTGAAATTGGAAATTTACATTTTTCACTTTTGTCAGACAATTGCAATATTCTCACAATAAGCTAATTAGCTCAATTGGAGCATTTCTAGCATCTTCGGTTGAAATTGGAAATTTACATTTTTCAGTGTTGTCAGACGTTTGTAATATTCTCACAATAAGCTAATTAGCTCAATTGGAGCATTTCTAGCATGTTTGGTTGAAATTGGAAAATTACATTTTTCACTTTTGTCAGACAATTGCAATATTCTCACAATAAGCTAATTAGCTCAATTGGAGCATTTCTAGCATGTTTTGTTGAAATTGGAAATTTAAATTTTTCAGTTTCGTCAGACGTTTGTAAAATTCTTACAGTAGGCTTATTTGCGCAATTTGAGCATTTCTAGCATGTTTAATTGAAATTGGAAATTTACATTTTTCACTTTTGTCAGACAATTGCAATATTCTCACAATAAGCTAATTAGCTCAATTGGAGCATTTCTAGCATGTTTTGTTGAAATTGGAAATTTAAATTTTTCAGTTTCGTCAGACGTTTGTAAAATTCTTACAGTAGGCTCATTTGCGCAATTTGAGCATTTCTAGCATGTTTGGTTGAAATTAGAAATTTACATTTTTCAGTGTTGTCAGACGTTTGTAAAATTCTTACAGTAGGCTTATTTGCGCAGTTTGAGCATTTCTAGCATGTTCAATTGAAATTGGAAATTTACATTTTTCACTTTTGTCAGACAATTGCAATATTCTCACAATAAGCTAATTAGCTCAATTGGAGCATTTCTAGCATGTTTGGTTGAAATTGGAAATTTACATTTTTCAGTTTTGTCAGACGTTTGTAGTATTCTCACAATAAGCTAATTAGCTCATTTGGAGCATTTCTAGCATGTTTGGTTGAAATTAGAAATTTACATTTTTCAGTGTTGTCAGACGTTTGTAAAATTCTTACAGTAGGCTTATTTGCGCAATTTGAGCATTTCTAGCATGTTTAATTGAAATTGGAAATTTACATTTTTCACTTTTGTCAGACAATTGCAATATTCTCACAATAAGCTAATTAGCTCAATTGCAGCATTTCTAGCATGTTTGGTTAAAATTGGAAATTTACATTTTTCAGTTTTGTCAGACGTTTGTAGTATTCTCACAATAAGCTAATTAGCTCAATTGGAGCATTTCTAGCATGTTTGGTTGAAATTGGAAATTTACATTTCTCACTTTTGTCAGACAATTGCAATATTCTCACAACAAGCTAATTAGCTCAATTGGAGCATTTCTAGCATGTTTGGTTGAAATTGGAAATTTACATTTTTCACTTTTGTCAGACATTTGCAATATTCTCTCAATAAGCTAATTAGCTCATTTGGAGCATTTCTAGCATGTTTGGTTGAAATTAGAAATTTACATTTTTCAGTGTTGTCAGACGTTTGTAATATTCTCACAATAAGCTAATTAGCTCAATTGGAGCATTTCTAGCATGTTTGGTTGAAATTGGAAATTTACATTTTTCAGTTTCGTCAGACGTTTGTAAATTTCTTACAGTAGGCTTATTTGCGCAATTTGAGCATTTCTAGCATGTTTAATTGAAATTGGAAATTTACATTTTTCACTTTTGTCAGACAATTGCAATATTCTCACAATAAGCTAATTAGCTCAATTGGAGCATTTCTAGCATGTTTGGTTGAAATTAGAAGTTTACATTTTTCAGTGTTGTCAGACGTTTGTAATATTCTCACAACAAGCTAATTAGCTCAATTGGAGCATTTCTAGCATGTTTGGTTGAAATTGGAAATTTACATTTTTCAGTTTTGTCAGACGTTTGTAAAATTCTTACAGTAGGCTTATTTGCGCAATTTGAGCATTTTTAGCATGTTTAATTGAAATTGGAAATTTACATTTTTCACTTTTGTCAGACAATTGCAATATTCTCACAATAAGCTAATTAGCTCAATTGGAGCATTTCTAGCATGTTTGGTTGAAATTGGAAATTTACATTTTTCAATGTTGTCAGACGTTTGTAATATTCTCACAATAAGCTAATTAGCTCAATTGGAGCATTTCTAGCATGTTTAATTGAAATTGGAAATTTACATTTTTCACTTTTGTCAGACGTTTGTAAAATTCTTACAGTAGGCTTATTTGCGCAATTTGAGCATTTCTAGCATGTTTAATTGAAATTGGAAATTTACATTTTTCACTTTTGTCAGACAATTGCAATATTCTCACAATAAACTAATTAGCTCAATTGGAGCATTTCTAGCATGTTTGGTTGAAATTGGAAATTTACATTTTTCAGTGTTGTCAGACGTTTGTAATATTCTCACAATAAGCTAATTAGCTCAATTGGAGCATTTCTAGCATGTTTGGTTGAAATTGGAAATTTACATTTTTCAGTTTTGTCAGACGTTTGTAGTATTCTCACAATAAGCTAATTAGCTCAATTGGAGCATTTCTAGCATGTTTGGTTGAAATTGGAAATTTACATTTCTCACTTTTGTCAGACAATTGCAATATTCTCTCAATAAGCTAATTAGCTCATTTGGAGCATTTCTAGCATGTTTGGTTGAAATTAGAAATTTACATTTTTCAGTGTTGTCAGACGTTTGTAAAATTCTTACAGTAGGCTTATTTGCGCAATTTGAGCATTTCTAGCATGTTTAATTGAAATTGGAAATTTACATTTTTCACTTTTGTCAGACAATTGCAATATTCTCACAATAAGCTAATTAGCTCAATTGCAGCATTTCTAGCATGTTTGGTTAAAATTGGAAATTTACATTTTTCAGTTTTGTCAGACGTTTGTAGTATTCTCACAATAAGCTAATTAGCTCAATTGGAGCATTTCTAGCATGTTTGGTTGAAATTGGAAATTTACATTTCTCACTTTTGTCAGACCATTGCAATATTCTCACAACAAGCTAATTAGCTCAATTGGAGCATTTCTAGCATGTTTGGTTGAAATTGGAAATTTACATTTTTCACTTTTGTCAGACATTTGCAATATTCTCTCAATAAGCTAATTAGCTCATTTTGAGCATTTCTAGCATGTTTGGTTGAAATTAGAAATTTACATTTTTCACTTTTGTCAGACAAATGCAATATTCTCACAATAAGCTAATTAGCTCAATTGGAGCATTTCTAGCATGTTTGGTTGAAATTGGAAATTTACATTTTTCAGTGTTGTCAGACGTTTGTAATATTCTCACAATAAGCTAATTAGCTCAATTGGAGCATTTCTAGCATGTTTGGTTGAAATTGGAAATTTACATTTTTCAGTTTCGTCAGACGTTTGTAAAATTCTTACAGTAGGCTTATTTGCGCGAATTGAGCATTTCTAGCATGTTTGGTTGAAATTGGAAATTTACATTTTTCACTTTTGTCAGACAAATGCAATATTCTCACAATAAGCTAATTAGCTCAATTGGAGCATTTCTAGCATGTTTGGTTGAAATTGGAAATTTACATTTTTCAGTGTTGTCAGACGTTTGTAATATTCTCACAATAAGCTAATTAGCTCAATTGGAGCATTTCTAGCATGTTTGGTTTAAATTGGAAATTTACATTTTTCACTTTTGTCAGACAATTGCAATATTCTCACAATAAGCTAATTAGCTCAATTGGAGCATTTCTAGCATGTTTGGTTGAATTTGGAAATTTACATTTTTCAGTTTTGTCAGACGTTTGTAGTATTCTCACAATAAGCTAATTAGCTCAATTGGAGCATTTCTAGCATGTTTGGTTGAAATTGGAAATTTACATTTCTCACTTTTGTCAGACAATTGCAATATTCTCAAAACAAGCTAATTAGCTCAATTGGAGCATTTCTAGCATGTTTGGTTGAAATTGGAAATTTACATTTTTCACTTTTGTCAGACATTTGCAATATTCTCGCAATAAGCTAATTAGCTCATTTGGAGCATTTCTAGCATGTTTGGTTGAAATTAGAAATTTACATTTTTCAGTGTTGTCAGACGTTTGCAATATTCTCACAATAAGCTAATTAGCTCAATTGGAGCATTTCTAGCATGTTTGGTTGAAATTGGAAATTTACATTTTTCAGTTTCGTCAGACGTTTGTAAAATTCTTACAGTAGGCTTATTTGCGCAATTTGAGCATTTCTAGCATGTTTAATTGAAATTGGAAATTTACATTTTTCAGTTTTGTCAGACAATTGCAATATTCTCACAATAAGCTAATTAGCTCAATTGGAGCATTTCTAGCATGTTTGGTTGAAATTGGAAATTTACATTTTTCAGTTTTGTCAGACGTTTGTAGTATTCTCACAATAAGCTAATTAGCTCAATTGGAGCAATTCTAGCATGTTTGGTTGAATTTGGAAATTTACATTTCTCACTTTTGTCAGACAATTGCAATATTCTCACAATAAGCTAATTAGCTCAATTGGAGCATTTCTAGCATGTTTGGTTTAGATTGGAAATTTACATTTTTCACTTTTGTGAGACAATTGCAATATTCTCACAATAAGCTAATTAGCTCAATTGGAGCATTTTTAGCATGTTTGGTTGAAATTGGAAATTTACATTTTTCACTTTTGTCAGACAATTGCAATATTCTCACAATAAGCTAATTAGCTCAATTGGAGCATTTCTAGCATGTTTGGTTGAAATTGGAAATTTACATTTTTCAGTGTTGTCAGACGTTTGTAATATTCTCACAATAAGCTAATTAGCTCAATTGGAGCATTTCTAGCATGTTTGGTTGAAATTGGAAATTTACATTTTTCAGTTTTGTCAGACGTTTGTAAAAATCTTACACTAGGCTTATTTGCGCAAGTTGAGCATTTCTAGCATGTTTGGTTGAAATTGGAAATTTACATTTTTCACTTTTGTCAGACAATTGCAATATTCTCACAATAAGCTAATTAGCTCAATTGGAGCATTTCTAGCATCTTCGGTTGAAATTGGAAATTTACATTTTTCAGTGTTGTCAGACGTTTGTAATATTCTCACAATAAGCTAATTAGCTCAATTGGAGCATTTCTAGCATGTTTGGTTGAAATTGGAAATTTACATTTTTCACTTTTGTCAGACAATTGCAATAATCTCACAGTAAGCTAATTAGCTCAATTGGAGCAATTCTAGCATGTTTGGTTGAAATTGGAAATTTACATTTTTCACTTTTGTCAGACAATTGCAATATTCTCACAATAAGCTAATTAGCTCAATTGCAGCATTTCTAGCATGTTTGGTTAAAATTGGAAATTTACATTTTTCAGTTTTGTCAGACGTTTGTAGTATTCTCACAATAAGCTAATTAGCTCAATTGGAGCATTTCTAGCATGTTTGGTTGAAATTGGAAATTTACATTTCTCACTTTTGTCAGACAATTGCAATATTCTCACAACAAGCTAATTAGCTCAATTGGAGCATTTCTAGCATGTTTGGTTGAAATTGGAAATTTACATTTTTCACTTTTGTCAGACATTTGCAATATTCTCTCAATAAGCTAATTAGCTCATTTGGAGCATTTCTAGCATGTTTGGTTGAAATTAGAAATTTACATTTTTCAGTGTTGTCAGACGTTTGTAATATTCTCACAATAAGCTAATTAGCTCAATTGGAGCATTTCTAGCATGTTTGGTTGAAATTGGAAATTTACATTTTTCAGTTTCGTCAGACGTTTGTAAATTTCTTACAGTAGGCTTATTTGCGCAATTTGAGCATTTCTAGCATGTTTAATTGAAATTGGAAATTTACATTTTTCACTTTTGTCAGACAATTGCAATATTCTCACAATAAGCTAATTAGCTCAATTGGAGCATTTCTAGCATGTTTGGTTGAAATTAGAAGTTTACATTTTTCAGTGTTGTCAGACGTTTGTAATATTCTCACAATAAGCTAATTAGCTCAATTGGAGCATTTCTAGCATGTTTGGTTGAAATTGGAAATTTACATTTTTCAGTTTTGTCAGACGTTTGTAAAATTCTTACAGTAGGCTTGTTTGCGCAATTTGAGCATTTTTAGCATGTTTAATTGAAATTGGAAATTTACATTTTTCACTTTTGTCAGACAAATGCAATATTCTCACAATAAGCTAATTAGCTCAATTGGAGCATTTCTAGCATGTTTGGTTGAAATTGGAAATTTACATTTTTCAATGTTGTCAGACGTTTGTAATATTCTCACAATAAGCTAATTAGCTCAATTGGAGCATTTCTAGCATGTTTAATTGAAATTGGAAATTTACATTTTTCACTTTTGTCAGACGTTTGAAAATTCTTACAGTAGGCTTATTTGCGCAATTTGAGCATTTCTAGCATGTTTAATTGAAATTGGAAATTTACATTTTTCACTTTTGTCAGACAATTGCAATATTCTCACAATAAACTAATTAGCTCAATTGGAGCATTTCTAGCATGTTTGGTTGAAATTGGAAATTTACATTTTTCAGTGTTGTCAGACGTTTGTAATATTCTCACAATAAGCTAATTAGCTCAATTGGAGCATTTCTAGCATGTTTGGTTGAAATTGGAAATTTACATTTTTCAGTTTTGTCAGACGTTTGTAGTATTCTCACAATAAGCTAATTAGCTCAATTGGAGCATTTCTAGCATGTTTGGTTGAAATTGGAAATTTACATTTCTCACTTTTGTCAGACAATTGCAATATTCTCTCAATAAGCTAATTAGCTCATTTGGAGCATTTCTAGCATGTTTGGTTGAAATTAGAAATTTACATTTTTCAGTGTTGTCAGACGTTTGTAAAATTCTTACAGTAGGCTTATTTGCGCAATTTGAGCATTTCTAGCATGTTTAATTGAAATTGGAAATTTACATTTTTCACTTTTGTCAGACAATTGCAATATTCTCACAATAAGCTAATTAGCTAAATTGCAGCATTTCTAGCATGTTTGGTTAAAATTGGAAATTTACATTTTTCAGTTTTGTCAGACGTTTGTAGTATTCTCACAATAAGCTAATTAGCTCAATTGGAGCATTTCTAGCATGTTTGGTTGAAATTGGAAATTTACATTTCTCACTTTTGTCAGACCATTGCAATATTCTCACAACAAGCTAATTAGCTCAATTGGAGCATTTCTAGCATGTTTGGTTGAAATTGGAAATTTACATTTTTCACTTTTGTCAGACATTTGCAATATTCTCTCAATAAGCTAATTAGCTCATTTTGAGCATTTCTAGCATGTTTGGTTGAAATTAGAAATTTACATTTTTCACTTTTGTCAGACAAATGCAATATTCTCACAATAAGCTAATTAGCTCAATTGGAGCATTTCTAGCATGTTTGGTTGAAATTGGAAATTTACATTTTTCAGTGTTGTCAGACGTTTGTAATATTCTCACAATAAGCTAATTAGCTCAATTGGAGCATTTCTAGCATGTTTGGTTGAAATTGGAAATTTACATTTTTTAGTTTCGTCAGACGTTTGTAAAATTCTTACAGTAGGCTTATTTGCGCGAATTGAGCATTTCTAGCATGTTTGGTTGAAATTGGAAATTTACATTTTTCACTTTTGTCAGACAAATGCAATATTCTCACAATAAGCTAATTAGCTCAATTGGAGCATTTCTAGCATGTTTGGTTGAAATTGGAAATTTACATTTTTCAGTGTTGTCAGACGTTTGTAATATTCTCACAATAAGCTAATTAGCTCAATTGGAGCATTTCTAGCATGTTTGGTTTAAATTGGAAATTTACATTTTTCACTTTTGTCAGACAATTGCAATATTCTCACAATAAGCTAATTAGCTCAATTGGAGCATTTCTAGCATGTTTGGTTGAATTTGGAAATTTACATTTTTCAGTTTTGTCAGACGTTTGTAGTATTCTCACAATAAGCTAATTAGCTCAATTGGAGCATTTCTAGCATGTTTGGTTGAAATTGGAAATTTACATTTCTCACTTTTGTCAGACAATTGCAATATTCTCAAAACAAGCTAATTAGCTCAATTGGAGCATTTCTAGCATGTTTGGTTGAAATTGGAAATTTACATTTTTCACTTTTGTCAGACATTTGCAATATTCTCGCAATAAGCTAATTAGCTCATTTGGAGCATTTCTAGCATGTTTGGTTGAAATTAGAAATTTACATTTTTCAGTGTTGTCAGACGTTTGCAATATTCTCACAATAAGCTAATTAGCTCAATTGGAGCATTTCTAGCATGTTTGGTTGAAATTGGAAATTTACATTTTTCAGTTTCGTCAGACGTTTGTAAAATTCTTACAGTAGGCTTATTTGCGCAATTTGAGCATTTCTAGCATGTTTAATTGAAATTGGAAATTTACATTTTTCAGTTTTGTCAGACAATTGCAATATTCTCACAATAAGCTAATTAGCTCAATTGGAGCATTTCTAGCATGTTTGGTTGAAATTGGAAATTTACATTTTTCAGTTTTGTCAGACGTTTGTAGTATTCTCACAATAAGCTAATTAGCTCAATTGGAGCAATTCTAGCATGTTTGGTTGAATTTGGAAATTTACATTTCTCACTTTTGTCAGACAATTGCAATATTCTCACAATAAGCTAATTAGCTCAATTGGAGCATTTCTAGCATGTTTGGTTTAGATTGGAAATTTACATTTTTCACTTTTGTGAGACAATTGCAATATTCTCACAATAAGCTAATTAGCTCAATTGGAGCATTTCTAGCATGTTTGGTTGAAATTGGAAATTTACATTTTTCACTTTTGTCAGACAATTGCAATATTCTCACAATAAGCTAATTAGCTCAATTGGAGCATTTCTAGCATGTTTGGTTGAAATTGGAAATTTACATTTTTCAGTGTTGTCAGACGTTTGTAATATTCTCACAATAAGCTAATTAGCTCAATTGGAGCATTTCTAGCATGTTTGGTTGAAATTGGAAATTTACATTTTTCAGTTTTGTCAGACGTTTGTAAAAATCTTACACTAGGCTTATTTGCGCAAGTTGAGCATTTCTAGCATGTTTGGTTGAAATTGGAAATTTACATTTTTCACTTTTGTCAGACAATTGCAATATTCTCACAATAAGCTAATTAGCTCAATTGGAGCATTTCTAGCATCTTCGGTTGAAATTGGAAATTTACATTTTTCAGTGTTGTCAGACGTTTGTAATATTCTCACAATAAGCTAATTAGCTCAATTGGAGCATTTCTAGCATCTTCGGTTGAAATTGGAAATTTACATTTTTCAGTGTTGTCAGACGTTTGTAATATTCTCACAATAAGCTAATTAGCTCAATTGGAGCATTTCTAGCATGTTTGGTTGAAATTGGAAAATTACATTTTTCACTTTTGTCAGACAATTGCAATAATCTCACAGTAAGCTAATTAGCTCAATTGGAGCAATTCTAGCATGTTTGGTTGAAATTGGAAATTTACATTTTTCACTTTTGTCAGACAATTGCAATATTCTCTCAATAAGCTAATTAGCTCATTTGGAGCATTTCTAGCATGTTTGGTTGAAATTAGAAATTTACATTTTTCAGTGTTGTCAGACGTTTGTAAAAATCTTACAGTAGGCTTATTTGCGCAAGTTGAGCATTTCTAGCATGTTTGGTTGAAATTGGAAATTTACATTTTTCACTTTTGTCAGACAATTGCAATATTCTCACAATAAGCTAATTAGCTCAATTGGAGCATTTCTAGCATCTTCGGTTGAAATTGGAAATTTACATTTTTCAGTGTTGTCAGACGTTTGTAATATTCTCACAATAAGCTAATTAGCTCAATTGGAGCATTTCTAGCATGTTTGGTTGAAATTGGAAAATTACATTTTTCACTTTTGTCAGACAATTGCAATAATCTCACAGTAAGCTAATTAGCTCAATTGGAGCAATTCTAGCATGTTTGGTTGAAATTGGAAATTTACATTTTTCACTTTTGTCAGACAATTGCAATATTCTCACAATAAGCTAATTAGCTCAATTGGAGCATTTCTAGCATGTTTGGTTGAAATTGGAAATTTACATTTTTCACTTTTGTCAGACAATTGCAATATTCTCTCAATAAGCTAATTAGCTCATTTGGAGCATTTCTAGCATGTTTGGTTGAAATTAGAAATTTACATTTTTCAGTGTTGTCAGACGTTTGTAAAATTCTTACAGTAGGCTTATTTGCGCAATTTGAGCATTTCTAGCATGTTTAATTGAAATTGGAAATTTACATTTTTCACTTTTGTCAGACAATTGCAATATTCTCACAATAAGCTAATTAGCTCAATTGGAGCATTTCTAGCATGTTTGGTTGAAATTGGAAATTTACATTTTTCAGTTTTGTCAGACGTTTGTAGTATTCTCACAATAAGCTAATTAGCTCAATTGGAGCATTTCTAGCATGTTTGGTTGAAATTGGAAATTTACATTTCTCACTTTTGTCAGACAATTGCAATATTCTCACAACAAGCTAATTAGCTCAATTGGAGCATTTCTAGCATGTTTGGTTGAAATTGGAAATTTACATTTTTCACTTTTGTCAGACATTTGCAATATTCTCTCAATAAGCTAATTAGCTCATTTGGAGCATTTCTAGCATGTTTGGTTGAAATTAGAAATTTACATTTTTCAGTGTTGTCAGACGTTTGTAATATTCTCACAATAAGCTAATTAGCTCAATTAGAGCATTTCTAGCATGTTTGGTTGAAATTGGAAATTTACATTTTTCAGTTTCGTCAGACGTTTGTAAAATTCTTACAGGAGGCTTATTTGCGCAAACTGAGCATTTCTAGCATGTTTGGTTGAAAATGGAAATTTACATTTTTCACTTTTGTCAGACAATTGCAATATTCTCACAATAAGCTAATTAGCTCAATTGGAGCATTTCTAGCATGTTTGGTTGAAATTGGAAATTTACATTTTTCAGTGTTGTCAGACAATTGCAATATTCTCACAATAAGCTAATTAGCTCAATTGGAGCATTTCTAGCATCTTCGGTTGAAATTGGAAATTTACATTTTTTAGTGTTGTCAGACGTTTGTAATATTCTCACAATAAGCTAATTAGCTCAATTGGAGCATTTCTAGCATGTTTGGTTGAAATTGGAAATTTACATTTTTCACTTTTGTCAGACAATTGCAATAATCTCACAGTAAGCTAATTAGCTCAATTGGAGCAATTCTAGCATGTTTGGTTGAAAGTGGAAATTTACATTTTTCACTTTTGTCAGACAATTGCAATATTCTCACAATAAGCTAATTAGCTCAATTGGAGCATTTCTAGCATGTTTGGTTGAAATTGGAAATTTACATTTTTCACTTTTGTCAGACAATTGCAATATTCTCTCAATAAGCTAATTAGCTCATTTGGAGCATTTCTAGCATGTTTGGTTGAAATTAGAAATTTACATTTTTCAGTGTTGTCAGACGTTTGTAAAATTCTTACAGTAGGCTTATTTGCGCAATTTGAGCATTTCTAGCATGTTTAATTGAAATTGGAAATTTACATTTTTCACTTTTGTCAGACAATTGCAATATTCTCACAATAAGCTAATTAGCTCAATTGGAGCATTTCTAGCATGTTTGGTTGAAATTGGAAATTTACATTTTTCAGTTTTGTCAGACGTTTGTAGTATTCTCACAATAAGCTAATTAGCTCAATTGGAGCATTTCTAGCATGTTTGGTTGAAATTGGAATTTTACATTTCTCACTTTTGTCAGACAATTGCAATATTCTCACAACAAGCTAATTAGCTCAATTGGAGCATTTCCAGCATGTTTGGTTGAAATTGGAAATTTACATTTTTCACTTTTGTCAGACATTTGCAATATTCTCACAATAAGCTAATTAGCTCATTTGGAGCATTTCTAGCATGTTTGGTTGAAATTAGAAATTTACATTTTTCAGTGTTGTCAGACGTTTGTAATATTCTCACAATAAGCTAATTAGCTCAATTGGAGCATTTCTAGCATGTTTGGTTGAAATTGGAAATTTACATTTTTCAGTTTCGTCAGACGTTTGTAAAATTCTTACAGTAGGCTTTTTTGCGCAAATTGAGCATTTCTAGCATGTTTGGTTGAAAATGGAAATTTACATTTTTCACTTTTGTCAGACAATTGCAATATTCTCACAATAAGCTAATTAGCTCAATTGGAGCATTTCTAGCATGTTTGGTTGAAATTGGAAATTTAAATTTCTCACTTTTGTCAGACAATTGCAATATTCTCACAACAAGCTAATTAGCTCAATAGGAGCATTTCTAGCATGTTTGGTTGAAATTGGAAATTTACATTTTTCACTTTTGTCAGACATTTGCAATATTCTCGCAATAAGCTAATTAGCTCATTTAGAGCATTTCTAGCATGTTTGGTTGAAATTAGAAATTTACATTTTTCAGTGTTGTCAGACGTTTGTAATATTCTCACAATAAGCTAATTAGCTCAATTGGAGCATTTCTAGCATGTTTGGTTGAAATTGGAAATTTACATTTTTCAGTTTCGTCAGACGTTTGTAAAATTCTTACAGTAGGCTTATTTGCGCAATTTGAGCATTTCTAGCATGTTTAACTGAAATTGGAAATTTACATTTTTCACTTTTGTCAGACAATTGCAATATTCTCACAATAAGCTAATTAGCTCAATTGGAGCATTTCTAGCATGTTTGGTTGAAATTGGAAATTTACATTTTTCAGTTTTGTCAGACGTTTGTAGTATTCTCACAATAAGCTAATTAGCTCAATTGGAGCATTTCTAGCATGTTTGGTTGAAATTGGAAATTTACATTTCTCACTTTTGTCAGAGAATTGCAATATTCTCACAACAAGCTAATTAGCTCAATTGGAGCATTTCTAGCATGTTTGGTTGAAATTGGAAATTTACATTTTTCACTTTTGTCAGACATTTGCAATATTCTTTCAATAAGCTAATTAGCTCATTTGGAGCATTTCTAGCATGTTTGGTTGAAATTAGAAATTTACATTTTTCAGTGTTGTCAGACGTTTGTAATATTCTCACAATAAGCTAATTAGCTCAATTGGAGCATTTCTAGCATGTTTGGTTGAAATTGGAAATTTACATTTTTCAGTTTCGTCAGACGTTTGTAAAATTCTTACAGTAGGCTTATTTGCGCAATTTGAGCATTTCTAGCATGTTTGGTTGAAATTGGAAATTTACATTTTTCAGTTTTGTCAGACAATTGCAATATTCTCACAATAAGCTAATTAGCTCAATTGGAGCATTTCTAGCATGTTTGGTTGAAATTGGAAATTTACATTTTTCACTTTTGTCAGACAATTGCAATAATCTCACAGTAAGCTAATTAGCTCAATTGGAGCAATTCTAGCATGTTTGGTTGAAATTGGAAATTTACATTTTTCACTTTTGTCAGACAATTGCAATATTCTCACAATAAGCTAATTAGCTCAATTGGAGCATTTCTAGCATGTTTGGTTGAAATTGGAAATTTACATTTTTCAATTTTGTTAGACGTTTGTAATATTCTCACAATAAGCTAATTAGCTCAAATGGAGCATTTCTAGCATGTTTGGTTGAAATTGGAAATTTACATTTTTCAGTTTTGTCAGACGTTTGTAAAAATCTTACAGTAGGCTTATTTGCGCAAGTTGAGCATTTCAAGCATGTTTGGTTGATATTGGAAATTTACATTTTTCACTTTTGTCAGACAATTGCAATATTCTCACAATAAGCTAATTAGCTCAATTGGAGCATTTCTAGCATCTTCGGTTGAAATTGGAAATTTACATTTTTCAGTGTTGTCAGACAGTTGTAATATTCTCACAATAAGCTAATTAGCTCAATTGCAGCATTTCTAGCATGTTTGGTTGAAATTGGAAATTTACATTTTTCACTTTTGTCAGACAATTGCAATAATCTCACAGTAAGCTAATTAGCTCAATTGGAGCAATTCTAGCATGTTTGGTTGAAATTGGAAATTTACATTTTTCACTTTTGTCAGACAATTGCAATATTCTCACAACAAGCTAATTAGCTCAATTGGAGCATTTCTAGCATGTTTGGTTGAAATTGCAAATTTACATTTTTCACTTTTGTCAGACAATTGCAATATTTTCTCAATAAGCTAATTAGCTCATTTGGAGCATTTCTAGCATGTTTGGTTGAAATTAGAAATTTACATTTTTCAGTGTTGTCAGACGTTTGTAATATTCTCACAATAAGCTAATTAGCTCAATTGGAGCATTTCTAGCATGTTTGGTTGAAATTGGAAATTTACATTTTTCAGTTTCGTCAGACGTTTGTAAAATTCTTACAGTAGGCTTATTTGCGCAATTTGAGCATTTCTAGCATGTTTGGTTGAAATTGGAAATTTACATTTTTCAGTTTTGTCAGACAATTGCAATATTCTCACAATAAGCTAATTAGCTCAATTGGAGCATTTCTAGCATGTTTGGTTGAAATTGGAAATTTACATTTTTCACTTTTGTCAGACAATTGCAATAATCTCACAGTAAGCTAATTAGCTCAATTGGAGCAATTCTAGCATGTTTGGTTGAAATTGGAAATTTACATTTTTCACTTTTGTCAGACAATTGCAATATTCTCACAATAAGCTAATTAGCTCAATTGGAGCATTTCTAGCATGTTTGGTTGAAATTGGAAATTTACATTTTTCAATTTTGTTAGACGTTTGTAATATTCTCACAATAAGCTAATTAGCTCAAATGGAGCATTTCTAGCATGTTTGGTTGAAATTGGAAATTTACATTTTTCAGTTTTGTCAGACGTTTGTAAAAATCTTACAGTAGGCTTATTTGCGCAAGTTGAGCATTTCTAGCATGTTTGGTTGAAATTGGAAATTTACATTTTTCACTTTTGTCAGACAATTGCAATATTCTCACAATAAGCTAATTAGCTCAATTGGAGCATTTCTAGCATCTTCGGTTGAAATTGGAAATTTACATTTTTCAGTGTTGTCAGACAGTTGTAATATTCTCACAATAAGCTAATTAGCTCAATTGCAGCATTTCTAGCATGTTTGGTTGAAATTGGAAATTTACATTTTTCACTTTTGTCAGACAATTGCAATAATCTCACAGTAAGCTAATTAGCTCAATTGGAACATTTCTAGCATGTTTGGTTGAAATTGGAAATTTACATTTTTCACTTTTGTCAGACAATTGCAATATTCTCACAACAAGCTAATTAGCTCAATTGGAGCATTTCTAGCATGTTTGGTTGAAATTGCAAATTTACATTTTTCACTTTTGTCAGACAATTGCAATATTTTCTCAATAAGCTAATTAGCTCATTTGGAGCATTTCTAGCATGTTTGGTTGAAATTAGAAATTTACATTTTTCAGTGTTGTCAGACGTTTGTAATATTCTCACAATAAGCTAATTAGCTCAATTGGAGCATTTTTAGCATGTTTGGTTGAAATTGCAAATTTACATTTTTCACTTCTGTCAGACAATTGCAATATTCTCACAATAAGCTAATTAGCTCAATTGGAGCATTTCTAGCATGTTTGGTTGAAATTGGAAATTTACATTTTTCACTTTTGTCAGACGTTTGTAGTATTCTTACAATAAGCTAATTAGCTCAATTGGAGCATTTCTAGCATGTTTGGTTGAAATTGGAAATTTACATTTCTCACTTTTGTCAGACAATTGCAATATTCTCACAACAAGCTAATTAGCTCAATTGGAGCATTTCTAGCATGTTTGGTTGAAATTGGAAATTTACATTTTTCACTTTTGTCAGACATTTGCAATATTCTCGCAATAAGCTAATTAGCTCATTTGGAGCATTTCTAGCATGTTTGGTTGAAATTAGAAATTTACATTTTTCAGTGTTGTCAGACGTTTGTAATATTCTCACAATAAGCTAATTAGCTCAATTGGAGCATTTCTAGCATGTTTGGTTGAAATTGGAAATTTACATTTTTCAGTTTCGTCAGACGTTTGTAAAATTCTTACAGTAGGCTTATTTGCGCAATTTGAGCATTTCTAGCATGTTTAATTGAAATTGGAAATTTACATTTTTCACTTTTGTCAGACAATTGCAATATTCTCACAATAAGCTAATTAGCTCAATTGGAGCATTTCTAGCATGTTTGGTTGAAATTGGAAATTTACATTTTTCAGTTTTGTCAGACGTTTGTAGTATTCTCACAATAAGCTAATTAGCTCAATTGGAGCATTTCTAGCATGTTTGGTTGAAATTGGAAATTTACATTTCTCACTTTTGTCAGACAATTGCAATATTCTCACAACAAGCTAATTAGCTCAATTGGAGCATTTCTAGCATGTTTGGTTGAAATTGGAAATTTACATTTTTCACTTTTGTCAGACATTTGCAATATTCTCTCAATAAGCTAATTAGCTCATTTGGAGCATTTCTAGCATGTTTGGTTGAAATTAGAAATTTACATTTTTCAGTGTTGTCAGACGTTTGTAATATTCTCACAATAAGCTAATTAGCTCAATTGGAGCATTTCTAGCATGTTTGGTTGAAATTGGAAATTTACATTTTTCAGTTTCGTCAGATGTTTGTAAAATTCTTACAGTAGGCTTATTTGCGCAAATTGAGCATTTCTAGCATGTTTGGTTGAAAATGGAAATTTACATTTTTCACTTTTGTCAGACAATTGCAATATTCTCACAATAAGCTGATTAGCTCAATTGGAGCATTTCTAGCATGTTTGGTTGAAATTGGAAATTTAAATTTCTCACTTTTGTCAGACAATTGCAATATTCTCACAACAAGCTAATTAGCTCAATTGGAGCATTTCTAGCATGTTTGGTTGAAATTGGAAATTTACATTTTTCACTTTTGTCAGACATTTGCAATATTCTCGCAATAAGCTAATTAGCTCATTTGGAGCATTTCTAGCATGTTCGGTTGAAATTAGAAATTTACATTTTTCAGTGTTGTCAGACGTTTGTAATATTCTCACAATAAGCTAATTAGCTCAATTGGAGCATTTCTAGCATGTTTGGTTGAAATTGGAAATTTACATTTTTCAGTTTCGTCAGACGTTTGTAAAATTCTTACAATAGGCTTATTTGCGCAATTTGAGCATTTCTAGCATGTTTAACTGAAATTGGAAATTTACATTTTTCACTTTTGTCAGACAATTGCAATATTCTCACAATAAGCTAATTAGCTCAATTGGAGCATTTCTAGCATGTTTGGTTGAAATTGGAAATTTACATTTTTCAGTTTTGTCAGACGTTTGTAGTATTCTCACAATAAGCTAATTAGCTCAATTGGAGCATTTCTAGCATGTTTGGTTGAAATTGGAAATTTACATTTCTCACTTTTGTCAGAGAATTGCAATATTCTCACAACAAGCTAATTAGCTCAATTGGAGCATTTCTAGCATGTTTGGTTGAAATTGGAAATTTACATTTTTCACTTTTGTCAGACATTTGCAATATTCTTTCAATAAGCTAATTAGCTCATTTGGAGCATTTCTAGCATGTTTGGTTGAAATTAGAAATTTACATTTTTCAGTGTTGTCAGACGTTTGTAATATTCTCACAATAAGCTAATTAGCTCAATTGGAGCATTTCTAGCATGTTTGGTTGAAATTGGAAAATTACATTTTTCAGTTTTGTCAGACGTTTGTAAAATTCTTACAGTAGGCTTATTTGCGCAAGTTGAGCATTTCTAGCATGTTTGGTTGAAATTGGAAATTTACATTTTTCACTTTTGTCAGACAATTGCAATATTCTCACAATAAGCTAATTAGCTCAATTGGAGCATTTCTAGCATCTTCGGTTGAAATTGGAAATTTACATTTTTCAGTGTTGTCAGACGTTTGTAATATTCTCACAATAAGCTAATTAGCTCAATTGGAGCATTTCTAGCATGTTTGGTTGAAATTGGAAATTTACATTTTTCACTTTTGTCAGACAACTGCAATAATCTCACAGTAAGCTAATTAGCTCAATTGGAGCAATTCTAGAATGTTTGGTTGAAAGTGGAAATTTACATTTTTCACTTTTGTCAGACAATTGCAATATTCTCACAATAAGCTAATTAGCTCAATTGGAGCATTTCTAGCATGTTTGGTTGAAATTGGAAATTTACATTTTTCACTTTTGTCAGACAATTGCAATATTCTCTCAATAAGCTAATTAGCTCATTTGGAGCATTTCTAGCATGTTTGGTTGAAATTAGAAATTTACATTTTTCAGTGTTGTCAGACGTTTGTAAAATTCTTACAGTAGGCTTATTTGCGCAATTTGAGCATTTCTAGCATGTTTAATTGAAATTGGAAATTTACATTTTTCACTTTTGTCAGACAATTGCAATATTCTCACAATAAGCTAATTAGCTCAATTGGAGCATTTCTAGCATGTTTGGTTGAAATTGGAAATTTACATTTTTCAGTTTTGTCAGACGTTTGTAGTATTCTCACAATAAGCTAATTAGCTCAATTGGAGCATTTCTAGCATGTTTGGTTGAAATTGGAATTTTACATTTCTCACTTTTGTCAGACAATTGCAATATTCTCACAACAAGCTAATTAGCTCAATTGGAGCATTTCCAGCATGTTTGGTTGAAATTGGAAATTTACATTTTTCACTTCTGTCAGACATTTGCAATATTCTCTCAATAAGCTAATTAGCTCATTTGGAGCATTTCTAGCATGTTTGGTTGAAATTAGAAATTTACATTTTTCAGTGTTGTCAGACGTTTGTAATATTCTCACAATAAGCTAATTAGCTCAATTGGAGCATTTCTAGCATGTTTGGTTGAAATTGGAAATTTACATTTCTCAGTTTCGTCAGACGTTTGTAAAATTCTTACAGTAGGCTTATTTGCGCAAATTGAGCATTTCTAGCATGTTTGGTTGAAAATGGAAATTTACATTTTTCACTTTTGTCAGACAATTGCAATATTCTCACAATAAGCTAATTAGCTCAATTGGAGCATTTCTAGCATGTTTGGTTGAAATTGGAAATTTACATTTTTCAGTGTTGTCAGACGTTTGTAATATTCTCACAATAAGCTAATTAGCTCAATTGGAGCATTTCTAGCATGTTTGGTTTAAATTGGAAATTTACATATTTCAGTTTTGTCAGACGTTTGTAGTATTCTCACAATAAGCTAATTAGCTCAATTGGAGCATTTCTAGCATGTTTGGTTGAAATTGGAAATTTAAATTTCTCACTTTTGTCAGACAATTGCAATATTCTCACAACAAGCTAATTAGCTCAATTGGAGCATTTCTAGCATGTTTGGTTGAAATTGGAAAATTACATTTTTCACTTTTGTCAGACATTTGCAATATTCTCGCAATAAGCTAATTAGCTCATTTAGAGCATTTCTAGCATGTTTGGTTGAAATTAGAAATTTACATTTTTCAGTGTTGTCAGACGTTTGTAATATTCTCACAATAAGCTAATTAGCTCAATTGGAGCATTTCTAGCATGTTTGGTTGAAATTGGAAATTTACATTTTTCAGTTTCGTCAGACGTTTGTAAAATTCTTACAGTAGGCTTATTTGCGCAATTTGAGCATTTCTAGCATGTTTAACTGAAATTGGAAATTTACATTTTTCACTTTTGTCAGACAATTGCAATATTCTCACAATAAGCTAATTAGCTCAATTGGAGCATTTCTAGCATGTTTGGTTGAAATTGGAAATTTACATTTTTCAGTTTTGTCAGACGTTTGTAGTATTCTCACAATAAGCTAATTAGCTCAATTGGAGCATTTCTAGCATGTTTGGTTGAAATTGGAAATTTACATTTCTCACTTTTGTCAGAGAATTGCAATATTCTCACAACAAGCTAATTAGCTCAATTGGAGCATTTCTAGCATGTTTGGTTGAAATTGGAAATTTACATTTTTCACTTTTGTCAGACATTTGCAATATTCTTTCAATAAGCTAATTAGCTCATTTGGAGCATTTCTAGCATGTTTGGTTAAAATTAGAAATTTACATTTTTCAGTGTTGTCAGACGTTTGTAATATTCTCACAATAAGCTAATTAGCTCAATTGGAGCATTTCTAGCATGTTTGGTTAAAATTGGAAATTTACATTTTTCAGTTTCGTCAGACGTTTGTAAAATTCTTACAGTAGGCTTATTTGCGCAATTTGAGCATTTCTAGCATGTTTGGTTGAAATTGGAAATTTACATTTTTCAGTTTTGTCAGACAATTGCAATATTCTCACAATAAGCTAATTAGCTCAATTGGAGCATTTCTAGCATGTTTGGTTGAAATTGGAAATTTACATTTTTCAGTTTCGTCAGACGTTTGTAAAATTCTTACAATAGGCTTATTTGCGCAATTTGAGCATTTCTAGCATGTTTAACTGAAATTGGAAATTTACATTTTTCACTTTTGTCAGACAATTGCAATATTCTCACAATAAGCTAATTAGCTCAATTGGAGCATTTCTAGCATGTTTGGTTGAAATTGGAAATTTACATTTTTCAGTTTTGTCAGACGTTTGTAGTATTCTCACAATAAGCTAATTAGCTCAATTGGAGCATTTCTAGCATGTTTGGTTGAAATTGGAAATTTACATTTCTCACTTTTGTCAGAGAATTGCAATATTCTCACAACAAGCTAATTAGCTCAATTGGAGCATTTCTAGCATGTTTGGTTGAAATTGGAAATTTACATTTTTCACTTTTGTCAGACATTTGCAATATTCTTTCAATAAGCTAATTAGCTCATTTGGAGCATTTCTAGCATGTTTGGTTGAAATTAGAAATTTACATTTTTCAGTGTTGTCAGACGTTTGTAATATTCTCACAATAAGCTAATTAGCTCAATTGGAGCATTTCTAGCATGTTTGGTTGAAATTGGAAAATTACATTTTTCAGTTTTGTCAGACGTTTGTAAAATTCTTACAGTAGGCTTATTTGCGCAAGTTGAGCATTTCTAGCATGTTTGGTTGAAATTGGAAATTTACATTTTTCACTTTTGTCAGACAATTGCAATATTCTCACAATAAGCTAATTAGCTCAATTGGAGCATTTCTAGCATCTTCGGTTGAAATTGGAAATTTACATTTTTCAGTGTTGTCAGACGTTTGTAATATTCTCACAATAAGCTAATTAGCTCAATTGGAGCATTTCTAGCATGTTTGGTTGAAATTGGAAATTTACATTTTTCACTTTTGTCAGACAACTGCAATAATCTCACAGTAAGCTAATTAGCTCAATTGGAGCAATTCTAGCATGTTTGGTTGAAAGTGGAAATTTACATTTTTCACTTTTGTCAGACAATTGCAATATTCTCACAATAAGCTAATTAGCTCAATTGGAGCATTTCTAGCATGTTTGGTTGAAATTGGAAATTTACATTTTTCACTTTTGTCAGACAATTGCAATATTCTCTCAATAAGCTAATTAGCTCATTTGGAGCATTTCTAGCATGTTTGGTTGAAATTAGAAATTTACATTTTTCAGTGTTGTCAGACGTTTGTAAAATTCTTACAGTAGGCTTATTTGCGCAATTTGAGCATTTCTAGCATGTTTAATTGAAATTGGAAATTTACATTTTTCACTTTTGTCAGACAATTGCAATATTCTCACAATAAGCTAATTAGCTCAATTGGAGCATTTCTAGCATGTTTGGTTGAAATTGGAAATTTACATTTTTCAGTTTTGTCAGACGTTTGTAGTATTCTCACAATAAGCTAATTAGCTCAATTGGAGCATTTCTAGCATGTTTGGTTGAAATTGGAATTTTACATTTCTCACTTTTGTCAGACAATTGCAATATTCTCACAACAAGCTAATTAGCTCAATTGGAGCATTTCCAGCATGTTTGGTTGAAATTGGAAATTTACATTTTTCACTTCTGTCAGACATTTGCAATATTCTCTCAATAAGCTAATTAGCTCATTTGGAGCATTTCTAGCATGTTTGGTTGAAATTAGAAATTTACATTTTTCAGTGTTGTCAGACGTTTGTAATATTCTCACAATAAGCTAATTAGCTCAATTGGAGCATTTCTAGCATGTTTGGTTGAAATTGGAAATTTACATTTCTCAGTTTCGTCAGACGTTTGTAAAATTCTTACAGTAGGCTTATTTGCGCAAATTGAGCATTTCTAGCATGTTTGGTTGAAAATGGAAATTTACATTTTTCACTTTTGTCAGACAATTGCAATATTCTCACAATAAGCTAATTAGCTCAATTGGAGCATTTCTAGCATGTTTGGTTGAAATTGGAAATTTACATTTTTCAGTGTTGTCAGACGTTTGTAATATTCTCACAATAAGCTAATTAGCTCAATTGGAGCATTTCTAGCATGTTTGGTTTAAATTGGAAATTTACATATTTCAGTTTTGTCAGACGTTTGTAGTATTCTCACAATAAGCTAATTAGCTCAATTGGAGCATTTCTAGCATGTTTGGTTGAAATTGGAAATTTAAATTTCTCACTTTTGTCAGACAATTGCAATATTCTCACAACAAGCTAATTAGCTCAATTGGAGCATTTCTAGCATGTTTGGTTGAAATTGGAAAATTACATTTTTCACTTTTGTCAGACATTTGCAATATTCTCGCAATAAGCTAATTAGCTCATTTAGAGCATTTCTAGCATGTTTGGTTGAAATTAGAAATTTACATTTTTCAGTGTTGTCAGACGTTTGTAATATTCTCACAATAAGCTAATTAGCTCAATTGGAGCATTTCTAGCATGTTTGGTTGAAATTGGAAATTTACATTTTTCAGTTTCGTCAGACGTTTGTAAAATTCTTACAGTAGGCTTATTTGCGCAATTTGAGCATTTCTAGCATGTTTAACTGAAATTGGAAATTTACATTTTTCACTTTTGTCAGACAATTGCAATATTCTCACAATAAGCTAATTAGCTCAATTGGAGCATTTCTAGCATGTTTGGTTGAAATTGGAAATTTACATTTTTCAGTTTTGTCAGACGTTTGTAGTATTCTCACAATAAGCTAATTAGCTCAATTGGAGCATTTCTAGCATGTTTGGTTGAAATTGGAAATTTACATTTCTCACTTTTGTCAGAGAATTGCAATATTCTCACAACAAGCTAATTAGCTCAATTGGAGCATTTCTAGCATGTTTGGTTGAAATTGGAAATTTACATTTTTCACTTTTGTCAGACATTTGCAATATTCTTTCAATAAGCTAATTAGCTCATTTGGAGCATTTCTAGCATGTTTGGTTGAAATTAGAAATTTACATTTTTCAGTGTTGTCAGACGTTTGTAATATTCTCACAATAAGCTAATTAGCTCAATTGGAGCATTTCTAGCATGTTTGGTTAAAATTGGAAATTTACATTTTTCAGTTTCGTCAGACGTTTGTAAAATTCTTACAGTAGGCTTATTTGCGCAATTTGAGCATTTCTAGCATGTTTGGTTGAAATTGGAAATTTACATTTTTCAGTTTTGTCAGACAATTGCAATATTCTCACAATAAGCTAATTAGCTCAATTGGAGCATTTCTAGCATGTTTGGTTGAAATTGGAAATTTACATTTTTCACTTTTGTCAGACAATTGCAATAATCTCACAGTAAGCTAATTAGCTCAATTGGAGCAATTCTAGCATGTTTGGTTGAAATTGGAAATTTACATTTTTCACTTTTGTCAGACAATTGCAATATTCTCACAATAAGCTAATTAGCTCAATTGGAGCATTTCTAGCATGTTTGGTTGAAATTGGAAATTTACATTTTTCAATTTTGTTAGACGTTTGTAATATTCTCACAATAAGCTAATTAGCTCAAATTGAGCATTTCTAGCATGTTTGGTTGAAAATGGAAATTTACATTTTTCACTTTTGTCAGACAATTGCAATATTCTCACAATAAGCTAATTAGCTCAATTGGAGCATTTCTAGCATGTTTGGTTGAAATTGGAAATTTAAATTTCTCACTTTTGTCAGACAATTGCAATATTCTCACAACAAGCTAATTAGCTCAATTGGAGCATTTCTAGCATGTTTGGTTGAAATTGGAAATTTACATTTTTCACTTTTGTCAGACATTTGCAATATTCTCGCAATAAGCTAATTAGCTCATTTGGAGCATTTCTAGCATGTTCGGTTGAAATTAGAAATTTACATTTTTCAGTGTTGTCAGACGTTTGTAATATTCTCACAATAAGCTAATTAGCTCAATTGGAGCATTTCTAGCATGTTTGGTTGAAATTGGAAATTTACATTTTTCAGTTTCGTCAGACGTTTGTAAAATTCTTACAATAGGCTTATTTGCGCAATTTGAGCATTTCTAGCATGTTTAACTGAAATTGGAAATTTACATTTTTCACTTTTGTCAGACAATTGCAATATTCTCACAATAAGCTAATTAGCTCAATTGGAGCATTTCTAGCATGTTTGGTTGAAATTGGAAATTTACATTTTTCAGTTTTGTCAGACGTTTGTAGTATTCTCACAATAAGCTAATTAGCTCAATTGGAGCATTTCTAGCATGTTTGGTTGAAATTGGAAATTTACATTTCTCACTTTTGTCAGAGAATTGCAATATTCTCACAACAAGCTAATTAGCTCAATTGGAGCATTTCTAGCATGTTTGGTTGAAATTGGAAATTTACATTTTTCACTTTTGTCAGACATTTGCAATATTCTTTCAATAAGCTAATTAGCTCATTTGGAGCATTTCTAGCATGTTTGGTTGAAATTAGAAATTTACATTTTTCAGTGTTGTCAGACGTTTGTAATATTCTCACAATAAGCTAATTAGCTCAATTGGAGCATTTCTAGCATGTTTGGTTGAAATTGGAAAATTACATTTTTCAGTTTTGTCAGACGTTTGTAAAATTCTTACAGTAGGCTTATTTGCGCAAGTTGAGCATTTCTAGCATGTTTGGTTGAAATTGGAAATTTACATTTTTCACTTTTGTCAGACAATTGCAATATTCTCACAATAAGCTAATTAGCTCAATTGGAGCATTTCCAGCATCTTCGGTTGAAATTGGAAATTTACATTTTTCAGTGTTGTCAGACGTTTGTAATATTCTCACAATAAGCTAATTAGCTCAATTGGAGCATTTCTAGCATGTTTGGTTGAAATTGGAAATTTACATTTTTCACTTTTGTCAGACAACTGCAATAATCTCACAGTAAGCTAATTAGCTCAATTGGAGCAATTCTAGCATGTTTGGTTGAAAGTGGAAATTTACATTTTTCACTTTTGTCAGACAATTGCAATATTCTCACAATAAGCTAATTAGCTCAATTGGAGCATTTCTAGCATGTTTGGTTGAAATTGGAAATTTACATTTTTCACTTTTGTCAGACAATTGCAATATTCTCTCAATAAGCTAATTAGCTCATTTGGAGCATTTCTAGCATGTTTGGTTGAAATTAGAAATTTACATTTTTCAGTGTTGTCAGACGTTTGTAAAATTCTTACAGTAGGCTTATTTGCGCAATTTGAGCATTTCTAGCATGTTTAATTGAAATTGGAAATTTACATTTTTCACTTTTGTCAGACAATTGCAATATTCTCACAATAAGCTAATTAGCTCAATTGGAGCATTTCTAGCATGTTTGGTTGAAATTGGAAATTTACATTTTTCAGTTTTGTCAGACGTTTGTAGTATTCTCACAATAAGCTAATTAGCTCAATTGGAGCATTTCTAGCATGTTTGGTTGAAATTGGAATTTTACATTTCTCACTTTTGTCAGACAATTGCAATATTCTCACAACAAGCTAATTAGCTCAATTGGAGCATTTCCAGCATGTTTGGTTGAAATTGGAAATTTACATTTTTCACTTCTGTCAGACATTTGCAATATTCTCTCAATAAGCTAATTAGCTCATTTGGAGCATTTCTAGCATGTTTGGTTGAAATTAGAAATTTACATTTTTCAGTGTTGTCAGACGTTTGTAATATTCTCACAATAAGCTAATTAGCTCAATTGGAGCATTTCTAGCATGTTTGGTTGAAATTGGAAATTTACATTTCTCAGTTTCGTCAGACGTTTGTAAAATTCTTACAGTAGGCTTATTTGCGCAAATTGAGCATTTCTAGCATGTTTGGTTGAAAATGGAAATTTACATTTTTCACTTTTGTCAGACAATTGCAATATTCTCACAATAAGCTAATTAGCTCAATTGGAGCATTTCTAGCATGTTTGGTTGAAATTGGAAATTTACATTTTTCAGTGTTGTCAGACGTTTGTAATATTCTCACAATAAGCTAATTAGCTCAATTGGAGCATTTCTAGCATGTTTGGTTTAAATTGGAAATTTACATATTTCAGTTTTGTCAGACGTTTGTAGTATTCTCACAATAAGCTAATTAGCTCAATTGGAGCATTTCTAGCATGTTTGGTTGAAATTGGAAATTTAAATTTCTCACTTTTGTCAGACAATTGCAATATTCTCACAACAAGCTAATTAGCTCAATTGGAGCATTTCTAGCATGTTTGGTTGAAATTGGAAATTTACATTTTTCACTTTTGTCAGACATTTGCAATATTCTCGCAATAAGCTAATTAGCTCATTTAGAGCATTTCTAGCATGTTTGGTTGAAATTAGAAATTTACATTTTTCAGTGTTGTCAGACGTTTGTAATATTCTCACAATAAGCTAATTAGCTCAATTGGAGCATTTTTAGCATGTTTGGTTGAAATTGCAAATTTACATTTTTCACTTCTGTCAGACAATTGCAATATTCTCACAATAAGCTAATTAGCTCAATTGGAGCATTTCTAGCATGTTTGGTTGAAATTGGAAATTTACATTTTTCAGTTTTGTCAAACGTTTGTAAAATTCTTACAGTAGGCTTATTTGCGCAATTTGAGCATTTCTAGCATGTTTAATTGAAATTGGAAATTTACATTTTTCACTTTTGTCAGACAATTGCAATATTCTCACAATAAGCTAATTAGCTCAATTGGAGCATTTCTAGCACGTTTCGTTGAAATTGGAAATTTACATTTTTCAATTTTGTTAGACGTTTGTAATATTCTCACAATAAGCTAATTAGCTCAATTGGAGCATTTCTAGCATGTTTGGTTTAAATTGGAAATTTACATTTTTCACTTTTGTCAGACAATTGCAATATTCTCACAATAAGCTAATTAGCTCAATTGGAGCATTTCTAGCATGTTTGGTTGAAATTGGAAATTTACATTTTTCAGTTTTGTCAGACGTTTGTAGTATTCTTACAATAAGCTAATTAGCTCAATTGGAGCATTTCTAGCATGTTTGGTTGAAATTGGAAATTTACATTTCTCACTTTTGTCAGACAATTGCAATATTCTCACAACAAGCTAATTAGCTCAATTGGAGCATTTCTAGCATGTTTGGTTGAAATTGGAAATTTACATTTTTCACTTTTGTCAGACATTTGCAATATTCTCGCAATAAGCTAATTAGCTCATTTGGAGCATTTCTAGCATGTTTGGTTGAAATTAGAAATTTACATTTTTCAGTGTTGTCAGACGTTTGTAATATTCTCACAATAAGCTAATTAGCTCAATTGGAGCATTTCTAGCATGTTTGGTTGAAATTGGAAATTTACATTTTTCAGTTTCGTCAGACGTTTGTAAAATTCTTACAGTAGGCTTATTTGCGCAATTTGAGCATTTCTAGCATGTTTAATTGAAATTGGAAATTTACATTTTTCACTTTTGTCAGACAATTGCAATATTCTCACAATAAGCTAATTAGCTCAATTGGAGCATTTCTAGCATGTTTGGTTGAAATTGGAAATTTACATTTTTCAGTTTTGTCAGACGTTTGTAGTATTCTTACAATAAGCTAATTAGCTCAATTTGAGCATTTCTAGCATGTTTGGTTGAAATTGGAAATTTACATTTCTCACTTTTGTCAGACAATTGCAATATTCTCACAACAAGCTAATTAGCTCAATTGGAGCATTTCTAGCATGTTTGGTTGAAATTGGAAATTTACATTTTTCACTTTTGTCAGACATTTGCAATATTCTCGCAATAAGCTAATTAGCTCAGTTGGAGCATTTCTAGCATGTTTGGTTGAAATTAGAAATTTACATTTTTCAGTGTTGTCAGACGTTTGTAATATTCTCACAATAAGCTAATTAGCTCAATTGGAGCATTTCTAGCATGTTTGGTTGAAATTGGAAATTTACATTTTTCAGTTTCGTCAGACGTTTGTAAAATTCTTACAGTAGGCTTATTTGCGCAATTTGAGCATTTCTAGCATGTTTAATTGAAATTGGAAATTTACATTTTTCACTTTTGTCAGACAATTGCAATATTCTCACAATAAGCTAATTAGCTCAATTGGAGCATTTCTAGCATGTTTGGTTGAAATTGGAATTTTACATTTTTCAGTTTTGTCAGACGTTTGTAGTATTCTCACAGTAAGCTGATTAGCTCAATTGGAGCATTTCTAGCATGTTTGGTTGAAATTGGAAATTTACATTTCTCACTTTTGTCAGACAATTGCAATATTCTCACAACAAGCTAATTAGCTCAATTGGAGCATTTCTAGCATGTTTGGTTGAAATTGGAAATTTACATTTTTCAGTGTTGTCAGACGTTTGTAATATTCTCACAATAAGCTAATTAGCTCAATTGGAGCATTTCTAGTATGTTTGGTTGAAATTGGAAATTTACATTTTTCACTTTTGTGAGACAATTGCAATATTCTCACAATAAGCTAATTAGCTCAATTGGAGCATTTCTAGCATGTTTGGTTGAAATTGGAAATTTACATTTTTCACTTTTGTCAGACAATTGCAATATTCTCACAATAAGCTAATTAGCTCAATTGGAGCATTTCTAGCATGTTTGGTTGAAATTGGAAATTTACATTTTTCACTTTTGTCAGACATTTGCAATATTCTCTCAATAAGCTAATTAGCTCAATTGGAGCATTTCTAGCATGTTTGGTTTAAATTGGAAATTTACATTTTTCACTTTTGTCAGACAATTGCAATATTCTCACAATAAGCTAATTAGCTCAATTGGAGCATTTCTAGCATGTTTGGTTGAAATTGAAAATTTACATTTTTCAGTTTTGTCAGACGTTTGTAGTATTCTCACAATAAGTTAATTAGCTCAATTGGAGCATTTCTAGCATGTTTGGTTGAAATTGGAAATTTAAATTTCTCACTTTTGTCGGACAATTGCAATATTCTCACAACAAGCTAATTAGCTCAATTGGAGCATTTCTAGCATGTTTGGTTGAAATTGGAAATTTACATTTTTCACTTTTGTCAGACATTTGCAATATTCTCGCAATAAGCTAATTAGCTCATTTGGAGCATTTCTAGCATGTTTGGTTGAAATTAGAAATTTACCTTTTTCAGTGTTGTCAGACGTTTGTAATATTCTCACAATAAGCTAATTAGCTCAATTGGAGCATTTTTAGCATGTTTGGTTGAAATTGCAAATTTACATTTTTCACTTCTGTCAGACAATTGCAATATTCTCACAATAAGCTAATTAGCTCAATTGGAGCATTTCTAGCATGTTTGGTTGAAATTGGAAATTTACATTTTTCAATTTTGTCAGACGTTTGTAGTATTCTTACAGTAAGCTAATTAGCTCAATTGGAGCATTTCTAGCATGTTTGGTTGAAATTGGAAATTTACATTTTTCACTTTTGTCAGACAATTGCAATATTCTCACAATAAGCTAATTAGCTCAATTGGAGCATTTCTAGCATGTTTGGTTGAAATTGGAAATTTACATTTTTCAGTTTTGTCAGACGTTTGTAGTATTCTTACAGTAAGCTAATTAGCTCAATTGGAGCATTTCTAGCATGTTTGGTTGAAATTGGAAATTTACATTTTTCACTTTTGTCAGACAATTGCAATATTCTCACAATAAGCTAATTAGCTCAATTGGAGCATTTCTAGCATGTTTGTTTGAAATTGAAAATTTACATTTTTCAGTTTTGTCAAACGTTTGTAAAATTCTTACAGTAGGCTTATTTCGCAATTCGAGCATTTCTAGCATGTTTGGTTGAAATTGGAAATTTACATTTTTCAGTTTTGTCAGACGTTTGTAGTATTCTTACAATAAGCTAATTAGCTCAATTGGAGCATTTCTAGCATGTTTGGTTGAAATTGGAACTTTACATTTTTCAGTTTGGTCAGACGTTTGTAATATTCTCACAATAAGCTAATTAGCTCAATTGGAGCATTTCTAGCATGTTTGGTTGAAATTGGAAATTTAAATTTTTCACTTTTGTCAGACAATTGCAATATTCTCACAATAAGCTAATTAGCTCAATTGGAGCATTTCTAGCATCTTCGGTTGAAATTGGAAATTTACATTTTTCAGTTTTGTCAGACGTTTGTAATATTCTCACAATAAGCTAATTAGCTCAATTGGAGCATTTTTAGCATGTTTGGTTGAAATTGGAAATTTACATTTTTCAGTATTGTCAGACCTTTGTAATATTCTCACAATAGGCTAATTAGCTAAATTGGAGCATTTCTAGCATGTTTGGTTGAAATTGGAAATTTACATTTTTCACTTTTGTCAGACAGTTGCAATATTCTCACAATAAGCTAATTAGCTCAATTGGAGCATTTCTAGCATGTTTGGTTGAAATTGGAAATTTACATTTTTCACTTCTGTCAGACATTTGCAATATTCTCGCAATAAGCTAATTAGCTCAATTGGAGCATTTCTAGCATGTTTGGTTGAAATTGGAAATTTACATTTTTCAGTTTTGTCAGACGTTTGTAGTATTCTCACAATAAGCTAATTAGCTCAATTGGAGCATTTCTAGCATGTTTGGTTGAAATTGGAAATTTACATTTTTCACTTTTGTCAGACATTTGCAATATTCTCTCAATAAGCTAATTAGCTCAATTGGAGCATTTCTAGCATGTTTGGTTTAAATTGGAAATTTACATTTTTCACTTTTGTCAGACAATTGCAATATTCTCACAATAAGCTAATTAGCTCAATTGGAGCATTTCTAGCATGTTTGGTTGAAATTGGAAATTTAAATTTCTCACTTTTGTCAGACAATTGCAATATTCTCACAACAAGCTAATTAGCTCAATTGGAGCATTTCTAGCATGTTTGGTTGAAATTGGAAATTTACATTTTTCACTTTTGTCAGACATTTGCAATATTCTCGCAATAAGCTAATTAGCTCATTTGGAGCATTTCTAGCATGTTTGGTTGAAATTAGAAATTTACATTTTTCAGTGTTGTCAGACGTTTGTAATATTCTCACAATGAGCTAATTAGCTCAATTGGAGCATTTTTAGCATGTTTGGTTGAAATTGCAAATTTACATTTTTCACTTCTGTCAGACAATTGCAATATTCTCACAATAAGCTAATTAGCTCAATTGGAGCATTTCTAGCATGTTTGGTTGAAATTGGAAATTTACATTTTTCAGTTTTGTCAAACGTTTGTAAAATTCTTACAGTAGGCTTATTTGCGCAATTTGAGCATTTCTAGCATGTTTAATTGAAATTGGAAATTTACATTTTTCACTTTTGTCAGACAATTGCAATATTCTCACAATAAGCTAATTAGCTCAATTGGAGCATTTCTAGCACGTTTCGTTGAAATTGGAAATTTACATTTTTCAATTTTGTTAGACGTTTGTAATATTCTCACAATAAGCTAATTAGCACAATTGGAGCATTTCTAGCATGTTTGGTTTAAATTGGAAATTTACATTTTTCACTTTTGTCAGACAATTGCAATATTCTCACAATAAGCTAATTAGCTCAATTGGAGCATTTCTAGCATGTTTGGTTGAAATTGGAAATTTACATTTTTCAGTTTTGTCAGACGTTTGTAGTATTCTTACAATAAGCTAATTAGCTCAATTGGAGCATTTCTAGCATGTTTGGTTGAAATTGGAAATTTACATTTCTCACTTTTGTCAGACAATTGCAATATTCTCACAATAAGCTAATTAGCTCAATTGGAGCATTTCTAGCATGTTTGTTTGAAATTGAAAATTTACATTTTTCAGTTTTGTCAAACGTTTGTAAAATTCTTAGAGTAGGCTTATTTCGCAATTCGAGCATTTCTAACATGTTTGGTTGAAATTGGAAATTTACATTTTTCAGTTTTGTCAGACGTTTGTAATATTCTCACAATAAGCTAATTAGCTCAATTGGAGCATTTCTAGCATGTTTGGTTGAAATTGGAACTTTACATTTTTCAGTTTGGTCAGACGTTTGTAATATTCTCACAATAAGCTAATTAGCTCAATTGGAGCATTTCTAGCATGTTTGGTTGAAATTGGAAATTTACATTTTTCACTTTTGTCAGACAATTGCAATATTCTCACAATAAGCTAATTAGCTCAATTGGAGCATTTCTAGCATGTTTGGTTGAAATTGGAAATTTACATTTTTCAGTTTTGTCAGACGTTTGTAATATTCTCACAATAAGCTAATTAGCTCAATTGGAGCATTTCTAACATGTTTGGTTGAAATTGGAAATTTACATTTTTCAGTTTTGTCAGACGTTTGTAATATTCTCACAATAAGCTAATTAGCTCAATTGGAGCATTTCTAGCATGTTTGGTTGAAATTGGAAATTTACATTTTTCAGTATTGTCAGACCTTTGTAATATTCTCACAATAGGCTAATTAGCTAAATTGGAGCATTTCTAGCATGTTTGGTTGAAATTGGAAATTTACATTTTTCACTTTTGTCAGACAGTTGCAATATTCTCACATTAAGCTAATTAGCTCAATTGGAGCATTTCTAGCATGTTTGGTTGAAATTGGAAATTTACATTTTTCACTTTTGTCAGACATTTGCAATATTCTCGCAATAAGCTAATTAGCTCATTTGGAGCATTTCTAGCATGTTTGGTTGAAGTTGGAAGTTTACATTTTTCAGTTTTGTCAGACGTTTGTAATATTCTCACAATAAGCTAATTAGCTCAATTGGAGCATTTCTAGCATGTTTGGTTGAAATTGGAAATTTACATTTTTCAGATTTGTCAGACGTTTGTAATATTCTCACAATAAGCTAATTAGCTCAATTGGAGCATTTCTAGCATGTTTGGTTGAAATTGGAAATTTACATTTTTCACTTTTGTCAGACGTTTGTAATATTCTCACAATAAGCTAATTAGCTCAATTGGAGCATTTCTAGCATGTTTGGTTGAAATTGGAAATTTACATTTTTCAGTTTTGTCAGACGTTTGTAATATTCTCACAATAAGCTAATTAGCTCAATTGGAGCATTTCTAGCATGTTTGGTTGAATCTGGATATTTACATTTTTCAGTTTTGTCAGACGTTTGTAATATTCTCACAATAAGCTAATTAGCTCAATTGGAGCATTTCTAGCATGTTTGGTTGAAATTGGAAATTTACATTTTTCACTTTTGTCAGACGTTTGTAATATTCTCACAATAAGCTAATTAGCTCAATTGGAGCATTTCTAGCATGTTTGGTTGAAATTGGAAATTTACATTTTTCAGTTTTGTCAGACGTTTGTAATATTCTCACAATAAGCTAATTAGCTCAATTGGAGCATTTCTAGCATGTTTGGTTGAAATTGGAAATTTACATTTTTCACTTTTGTCAGACGTTTGTAATATTCTAACAATAAGCTAATTAGCTCAATTGGAGCATTTCTAGCATGTTTGGTTGAAATTGGAAATTTACATTTTTCAGTTTTGTCAGACAATTGCAATATTCTATCAATAAGCTAATTAGCTCAATTGGAGCATTTCTAGCATGTTTGGTTGAAATTGGAAATTTCTATTTTTCAGTTTTGTCAGACGTTTGTAATATTCTCACAATAAGCTAATTAGCTCAATTGGAACATTTCTAGCTTGTTTGGTTGAAATTGGAAATTTACATTTTTCACTTTTGTCAGACGTTTGTAATATTCTCACAATAAGCTAATTAGCTCAATTGGAGCATTTCTAGCATGTTTGGTTGAAATTGGAAATTTCTATTTTTCAGTTTTGTCAGACGTTTGTAATATTCTCACAATAAGCTAATTAGCTCAATTGGAGCATTTCTAGCATGTTTGGTTGAAGTTGGAAATTTACATTTTTCACTTTTGTCAGACGTTTGTAGTATTCTCACAATAAGCTAATTAGCTCAATTGGAGCATTTCTAGCATGTTTGGTTGAAATTGGAAATTTACATTTCTCACTTTTGTCAGACAATTGCAATATTCTCTCAATAAGCTAATTAGCTCATTTGGAGCATTTCTAGCATGTTTGGTTGAAATTAGAAATTTACATTTTTCAGTGTTGTCAGACGTTTGTAAAATTCTTACAGTAGGCTTATTTGCGCAATTTGAGCATTTCTAGCACGTTTAATTGAAATTGGAAATTTACATTTTTCACTTTTGTCAGACAATTGCAATATTCTCACAATAAGCTAATTAGCTCAATTGCAGCATTTCTAGCATGTTTGGTTAAAATTGGAAATTTACATTTTTCACTTTTGTCAGACGTTTGTAATATTCTAACAATAAGCTAATTAGCTCAATTGGAGCATTTCTAGCATGTTTGGTTGAAATTGGAAATTTACATTTTTCAGTTTTGTCAGACAATTGCAATAACCTATCAATAAGCTAATTAGCTCATTTGGAGCATTTCTAGCATGTTTGGTTGAAATTGGAAATTTCTATTTTTCAGTTTTGTCAGACGTTTGTAATATTCTCACAATAAGCTAATTAGCTCAATTGGAACATTTCTAGCTTGTTTGGTTGAAATTGGAAGTTTACATTTTTCAGTTTGGTCAGACGTTTGTAATATTCTCACAATAAGCTAATTAGCTCAATTGGAGCATTTCTAGCATGTTTGGTTGAAATTGGAAATTTCTATTTTTCAGTTTTGTCAGACGTTTGTAATATTCTCACAATAAACTAATTAGCTCAATTTGAGCATTTCTAGCATGTTTGGTTGAAATTGGAAATTTACATTTTTCACTTTTGTCGGACGTTTGTAATATTCTCACAATAAGCTAATTAGCTCAATTGGAGCATTTCTAGCATGTTTGGTTGAAATTGAAAATTTACATTTTTCAGTGTTGTCAGAGGTTTGTAATATTCTCACAATAAGCTAATTAGCTCAATTGGAGCATTTCTAGCATGTTTGGTTGAAATTGGAAATTTACATTTTTCAGTTTTGTCAGACGTTTGTAAAATTCTTAGAGTAGGCTTATTTCGCAATTCGAGCATTTCTAGCATGTTTGTTTGAAATTGAAAATTTACATTTTTCAGTTTTGTCAAACGTTTGTAAAATTCTTAGAGTAGGCTTATTTCGCAATTCGAGCATTTCTAGCATGTTTGGTTGAAATTGGAAATTTACATTTTTCAGTTTTGTCAGACGTTTGTAGTATTCTTACAATAAGCTAATTAGCTCAATTGGAGCATTTCTAGCATGTTTGGTTGAAATTGGAACTTTACATTTTTCAGTTTGGTCAGACGTTTGTAATATTCTCACAATAAGCTAATTAGCTCAATTGGAGCACTTCTAGCATGTTTGGTTGAAATTGGAAATTTACATTTTTCACTTTTGTCAGACAATTGCAATATTCTCACAATAAGCTAATTAGCTCAATTGGAGCATTTCTAGCATGTTTGGTTGAAATTGGAAATTTACATTTTTCAGTTTTGTCAGACGTTTGTAATATTCTCACAATAAGCTAATTAGCTCAATTGGAGCATTTCTAACATGTTTGGTTGAAATTGGAAATTTACATTTTTCAGTTTTGTCAGACGTTTGCAATATTCTCACAATAAGCTAATTAGCTCAATTGGAGCATTTCTAGCATGTTTGGTTGAAATTGGAAATTTACATTTTTCAGTATTGTCAGACCTTTGTAATATTCTCACAATAGGCTAATTAGCTAAATTGGAGCATTTCTAGCATGTTTGGTTGAAATTGGAAATTTACATTTTTCACTTTTGTCAGACAGTTGCAATATTCTCACATTGAGCTAATTAGCTCAATTGGAGCATTTCTAGCATGTTTGGTTGAAATTGGAAATTTACATTTTTCACTTTTGTCAGACATTTGCAATATTCTCGCAATAAGCTAATTAGCTCATTTGGAGCATTTCTAGCATGTTTGGTTGAAATTAGAAATTTACATTTTTCAGTGTTGTCAGACGTTTGTAATATTCTCACAATAAGCTAATTAGCTCAATTGGAGCATTTTTAGCATGTTTGGTTGAAATTGCAAATTTACATTTTTCACTTCTGTCAGACAATTGCAATATTCTCACAATAAGCTAATTAGCTCAATTGGAGCATTTCTAGCATGTTTGGTTGAAATTGGAAATTAACATTTTTCAGTTTTGTCAAACGTTTGTAAAATTCTTACAGTAGGCTTATTTGCGCAATTTGAGCATTTCTAGCATGTTTAATTGAAATTGGAAATTTACATTTTTCACTTTTGTCAGACAATTGCAATATTCTCACAATAAGCTAATTAGCTCAATTGGAGCATTTCTAGCACGTTTCGTTGAAATTGGAAATTTACATTTTTCAATTTTGTTAGACGTTTGTAATATTCTCACAATAAGCTAATTAGCTCAATTGGAGCATTTCTAGCATGTTTGGTTTAAATTGGAAAATTACATTTTTCACTTTTGTCAGACAATTGCAATATTCTCACAATAAGCTAATTAGCTCAATTGGAGCATTTCTAGCATGTTTGGTTGAAATTGGAAATTTACATTTTTCAGTTTTGTCAGACGTTTGTAGTATTCTTACAATAAGCTAATTAGCTCAATTGGAGCATTTCTAGCATGTTTGGTTGAAATTGGAAATTTACATTTCTCACTTTTGTCAGACAATTGCAATATTCTCACAATAAGCTAATTAGCTCAATTGGAGCATTTCTAGCATGTTTGTTTGAAATTGAAAATTTACATTTTTCAGTTTTGTCAAACGTTTGTAAAATTCTTACAGTAGGCTTATTTCGCAATTCGAGCATTTCTAGCATGTTTGGTTGAAATTGGAAATTTACATTTTTCAGTTTTGTCAGACGTTTGTATTATTCTCACAATAAGCTAATTAGCTCAATTGGAGCATTTCTAGCATGTTTGGTTGAAATTGGAACTTTACATTTTTCAGTTTGGTCAGACGTTTGTAATATTCTCACAATAAGCTAATTAGCTCAATTGGAGCATTTCTAGCATGTTTGGTTGAAATTGGAAATTTACATTTTTCACTTTTGTCAGACAATTGCAATATTCTCACAATAAGCTAATTAGCTCAATTGGAGCATTTCTAGCATGTTTGGTTGAAATTGGAAATTTAAATTTTTCAGTTTTGTCAGACGTTTGTAATATTCTCACAATAAGCTAATTAGCTCAATTGGAGCATTTCTAGCATGTTTGGTTGAAATTGGAAATTTACATTTTTCAGTATTGTCAGACCTTTGTAATATTCTCACAATAGGCTAATTAGCTCAATTGGAGCATTTCTAGCATGTTTGGTTGAAATTGGAAATTTACATTTTCACTTTTGTCAGACAGTTGCAATATTCTCACAATAAGCTAATTAGCTCAATTGGAGCATTTCTAGCATGTTTGGTTGAAATTGGAAAATTACATTTTTCAGTTTTGTCAGACGTTTGTAATATACTCACAATAAGCTAATTAGCTCAATTGGAGCATTTCTAGCATGTTTGGTTGAAATTGGAAATTTACATTTTTCAGTTTGGTCAGACGTTTGTAATATTCTCACAATAAGCTAATCAGCTCAATTGGAGCATTTCTAGCATGTTTGGTTGAAATTGGAAATTTACATTTTTCAGTTTTGTCAGACGTTTGTAATATTCTCACAATAAGCTAATTAGCTCAATTGGAGCATTTCTAGCATGTTTGGTTGAAATTGGAAATTTACATTTTTCAGTTTTGTCAGACGTTTGTAATATTCTCACAATAAGCTAATTAGCTCAATTGGAGCATTTCTAGCATGTTTGGTTGAAATTGGAAATTTACATTTTTCAGTTTGGTCAGACGTTTGTAATATTCTCACAATAAGCTAATCAGCTCAATTGGAGCATTTCTAGCATGTTTGGTTGAAATTGGAAATTTACATTTTTCACTTTTGTCAGACAATTGCAATATTCTCACAATAAGCTAATTAGCTCAATTGGAGCATTTCTAGCATGTTTGGTTGAAATTGGAAATTTACATTTCTCACTTTTGTCAGACAATTGCAATATTCTCACAATAAGCTAATTAGCTAAATTGGAGCATTTCTAGCATGTTTGTTTGAAATTGAAAATTTACATTTTTCAGTTTTGTCAAACGTTTGTAAAATTCTTAGAGTAGGCTTATTTCGCAATTCGAGCATTTCTAGCATGTTTGGTTGAAATTGGAAATTTACATTTTTCAGTTTTGTCAGACGTTTGTAGTATTCTTACAATAAGCTAATTAGCTCAATTGGAGCATTTCTAGCATGTTTGGTTGAAATTGGAACTTTACATTTTTCAGTTTGGTCAGACGTTTGTAATATTCTCACAATAAGCTAATTAGCTCAATTGGAGCATTTCTAGCATGTTTGGTTGAAATTGGAAATTTACATTTTTCACTTTTGTCAGACAATTGCAATATTCTCACAATAAGCTAATTAGCTCAATTGGAGCATTTCTAGCATGTTTGGTTGAAATTGGAAATTTACATTTTTCAGTTTTGTCAGACGTTTGTAATATTCTCACAATAAGCTAATTAGCTCAATTGGAGCATTTCTAACATGTTTGGTTGAAATTGGAAATTTACATTTTTCAGTTTTGTCAGACGTTTGTAATATTCTCACAATAAGCTAATTAGCTCAATTGGAGCATTTCTAGCATGTTTGGTTGAAATTGGAAATTTACATTTTTCAGTATTGTCAGACCTTTGTAATATTCTCACAATAGGCTAATTAGCTAAATTGGAGCATTTCTAGCATGTTTGGTTGAAATTGGAAATTTACATTTTTCACTTTTGTCAGACAGTTGCAATATTCTCACATTAAGCTAATTAGCTCAATTGGAGCATTTCTAGCATGTTTGGTTGAAATTGGAAATTTACATTTTTCACTTTTGTCAGACATTTGCAATATTCTCGCAATAAGCTAATTAGCTCATTTGGAGCATTTCTAGCATGTTTGGTTGAAATTAGAAATTTACATTTTTCAGTGTTGTCAGACGTTTGTAATATTCTCACAATAAGCTAATTAGCTCAATTGGAGCATTTTTAGCATGTTTGGTTGAAATTGCAAATTTACATTTTTCACTTCTGTCAGACAATTGCAATATTCTCACAATAAGCTAATTAGCTCAATTGGAGCATTTCTAGCATGTTTGGTTGAAATTGGAAATTTACATTTTTCAGTTTTGTCAAACGTTTGTAAAATTCTTACAGTAGGCTTATTTGCGCAATTTGAGCATTTCTAGCATGTTTAATTGAAATTGGAAATTTACATTTTTCACTTTTGTCAGACAATTGCAATATTCTCACAATAAGCTAATTAGCTCAATTGGAGCATTTCTAGCACGTTTCGTTGAAATTGGAAATTTACATTTTTCAATTTTGTTAGACGTTTGTAATATTCTCACAATAAGCTAATTAGCTCAATTGGAGCATTTCTAGCATGTTTGGTTTAAATTGGAATTTTACATTTTTCACTTTTGTCAGACAGTTGCAATATTCTCACAATAAGCTAATTAGCTCAATTGGAGCATTTCTAGCATGTTTGGTTGAAATTGGAAATTTACATTTTTCAGTTTTGTCAGACGTTTGTAGTATTCTTACAATAAGCTAATTAGCTCAATTGGAGCATTTCTAGCATGTTTGGTTGAAATTGGAAATTTACATTTCTCACTTTTGTCAGACAATTGCAATATTCTCACAATAAGCTAATTAGCTCAATTGGAGCATTTCTAGCATGTTTGTTTGAAATTGAAAATTTACATTTTTCAGTTTTGTCAAACGTTTGTAAAATTCTTACAGTAGGCTTATTTCGCAATTCGAGCATTTCTAGCATGTTTGGTTGAAATTGGAAATTTACATTTTTCAGTTTTGTCAGACGTTTGTATTATTCTCACAATAAGCTAATTAGCTCAATTGGAGCATTTCTAGCATGTTTTGTTGAAATTGGAACTTTACATTTTTCAGTTTGGTCAGACGTTTGTAATATTCTCACAATAAGCTAATTAGCTCAATTGGAGCATTTCTAGCATGTTTGGTTGAAATTGGAAATTTACATTTTTCACTTTTGTCAGACAATTGCAATATTCTCACAATAAGCTAATTAGCTCAATTGGAGCATTTCTAGCATGTTTGGTTGAAATTGGAAATTTACATTTTTCACTTTTGTCAGACAATTGCAATATTCTCACAATAAGCTAATTAGCTCAATTGGAGCATTTCTAGCATGTTTGGTTGAAAATGGAAATTTACAATTTTCAATTTTGTTAGACGTTTGTAATATTCTCACAATAAGCTAATTAGCTCAATTGGAGCATTTGTAGCATGTTTGGTTGAAATTGGAAATTTACATTTTTCAGTTTTATCAGACAATTGCAATATTCTCTCAATAAGCTAATTAGCTCAATTGGAGCATTTCTAGCATGTTTGGTTGAAATTGGAAATTTACATTTTTCACTTTTGTCAGACGTTTGTAAAAATCTTACAGTAGGCTTATTTGCGCAAGTTGAGCATTTCTAGCATGTTTGGTTGAAATTGGAAATTTACATTTTTCACTTTTGTCAGACAATTGCAATATTCTCACAATAAGCTAATTAGCTCAATTGGAGCATTTCTAGCATCTTCGGTTGAAATTGGAAATTTACATTTTTCAGTGTTGTCAGACGTTTGTAATATTCTCACAATAAGCTAATTAGCTCAATTGGAGCATTTTTAGCATGTTTGGTTGAAATTGGAAATTTACATTTTTCACTTTTGTCAGACAACTGCAATAATCTCACAGTAAGCTAATTAGCTCAATTGGAGCAATTCTAGCATGTTTGGTTGAAATTGGAAATTTACATTTTTCACTTTTGTCAGACAATTGCAATATTCTCACAATAAGCTAATTAGCTCAATTGGAGCATTTCTAGCATGTTTGGTTGAAATTGGAAATTTACATTTTTCACTTTTCTCAGACAATTGCAATATTCTCTCAATAAGCTAATTAGCTCATTTGGAGCATTTCTAGCATGTTTGGTTGAAATTAGAAATTTACATTTTTCAGTGTTGTCAGACGTTTGTAAAATTCTTACAGTAGGCTTATTTGCGCAATTTGAGCATTTCTAGCATGTTTAATTGAAATTGGAAATTTACATTTTTCACTTTGGTCAGACAATTGCAATATTCTCACAATGAGCTAATTAGCTCAATTGGAGCATTTCTAGCATGTTTGGTTGAAATTGGAAATTTACATTTTTCAGTTTTGTCAGACGTTTGTAATATTCTCACAATAAGCTAATTAGCTCAATTGGAGCATTTCTAACATGTTTGGTTGAAATTGGAAATTTACATTTTTCAGTTTTGTCAGACGTTTGTAATATTCTCACAATAAGCTAATTAGCTCAATTGGAGCATTTCTAGCATGTTTGGTTGAAATTGGAAATTTACATTTTTCAGTATTGTCAGACCTTTGTAATATTCTCACAATAGGCTAATTAGCTAAATTGGAGCATTTCTAGCATGTTTGGTTGAAATTGGAAATTTACATTTTTCACTTTTGTCAGACAGTTGCAATATTCTCACATTAAGCTAATTAGCTCAATTGGAGCATTTCTAGCATGTTTGGTTGAAATTGGAAATTTACATTTTTCACTTTTGTCAGACATTTGCAATATTCTCGCAATAAGCTAATTAGCTCATTTGGAGCATTTCTAGCATGTTTGGTTGAAATTAGAAATTTACATTTTTCAGTGTTGTCAGACGTTTGTAATATTCTCACAATAAGCTAATTAGCTCAATTGGAGCATTTTTAGCATGTTTGGTTGAAATTGCAAATTTACATTTTTCACTTCTGTCAGACAATTGCAATATTCTCACAATAAGCTAATTAGCTCAATTGGAGCATTTCTAGCATGTTTGGTTGAAATTGGAAATTTACATTTTTCAGTTTTGTCAAACGTTTGTAAAATTCTTACAGTAGGCTTATTTCGCAATTCGAGCATTTCTAGCATGTTTGGTTGAAATTGGAAATTTACATTTTTCAGTTTTGTCAGACGTTTGTATTATTCTCACAATAAGCTAATTAGCTCAATTGGAGCATTTCTAGCATGTTTGGTTGAAATTGGAACTTTACATTTTTCAGTTTGGTCAGACGTTTGTAATATTCTCACAATAAGCTAATTAGCTCAATTGGAGCATTTCTAGCATGTTTGGTTGAAATTGGAAATTTACATTTTTCACTTTTGTCAGACAATTGCAATATTCTCACAATAAGCTAATTAGCTCAATTGGAGCATTTCTAGCATGTTTGGTTGAAATTGGAAATTTACATTTTTCAGTTTTGTCAGACGTTTGTAATATTCTCACAATAAGCTAATTAGCTCAATTGGAGCATTTCTAGCATGTTTGGTTGAAATTGGAAATTTACATTTTTCAGTATTGTCAGACCTTTGTAATATTCTCACAATAGGCTAATTAGCTCAATTGGAGCATTTCTAGCATGTTTGGTTGAAATTGGAAATTTACATTTTCACTTTTGTCAGACAGTTGCAATATTCTCACAATAAGCTAATTAGCTCAATTGGAGCATTTCTAGCATGTTTGGTTGAAATTGGAAAATTACATTTTTCAGTTTTGTCAGACGTTTGTAATATACTCACAATAAGCTAATTAGCTCAATTGGAGCATTTCTAGCATGTTTGGTTGAAATTGGAAATTTACATTTTTCAGTTTGGTCAGACGTTTGTAATATTCTCACAATAAGCTAATCAGCTCAATTGGAGCATTTCTAGCATGTTTGGTTGAAATTGGAAATTTACATTTTTCAGTTTTGTCAGACGTTTGTAATATTCTCACAATAAGCTAATTAGCTCAATTGGAGCATTTCTAGCATGTTTGGTTGAAATTGGAAATTTACATTTTTCAGTTTTGTCAGACGTTTGTAATATTCTCACAATAAGCTAATTAGCTCAATTGGAGCATTTCTAGCATGTTTGGTTGAAATTGGAAATTTACATTTTTCAGTTTGGTCAGACGTTTGTAATATTCTCACAATAAGCTAATTAGCTCAATTGGAGCATTTCTAGCATGTTTGGTTGAAATTGGAAATTTACATTTTTCACTTTTCTCAGACAATTGCAATATTCTCTCAATAAGCTAATTAGCTCATTTGGAGCATTTCTAGCATGTTTGGTTGAAATTAGAAATTTACATTTTTCAGTGTTGTCAGACGTTTGTAAAATTCTTACAGTAGGCTTATTTGCGCAATTTGAGCATTTCTAGCATGTTTAATTGAAATTGGAAATTTACATTTTTCACTTTGGTCAGACAATTGCAATATTCTCACAATGAGCTAATTAGCTCAATTGGAGCATTTCTAGCATGTTTGGTTGAAATTGGAAATTTACATTTTTCAGTTTTGTCAGACGTTTGTAATATTCTCACAATAAGCTAATTAGCTCAATTGGAACATTTCTAACATGTTTGGTTGAAATTGGAAATTTACATTTTTCAGTTTTGTCAGACGTTTGTAATATTCTCACAATAAGCTAATTAGCTCAATTGGAGCATTTCTAGCATGTTTGGTTGAAATTGGAAATTTACATTTTTCAGTATTGTCAGACCTTTGTAATATTCTCACAATAGGCTAATTAGCTAAATTGGAGCATTTCTAGCATGTTTGGTTGAAATTGGAAATTTACATTTTTCACTTTTGTCAGACAGTTGCAATATTCTCACATTAAGCTAATTAGCTCAATTGGAGCATTTCTAGCATGTTTGGTTGAAATTGGAAATTTACATTTTTCACTTTTGTCAGACATTTGCAATATTCTCGCAATAAGCTAATTAGCTCATTTGGAGCATTTCTAGCATGTTTGGTTGAAATTAGAAATTTACATTTTTCAGTGTTGTCAGACGTTTGTAATATTCTCACAATAAGCTAATTAGCTCAATTGGAGCATTTTTAGCATGTTTGGTTGAAATTGCAAATTTACATTTTTCACTTCTGTCAGACAATTGCAATATTCTCACAATAAGCTAATTAGCTCAATTGGAGCATTTCTAGCATGTTTGGTTGAAATTGGAAATTTACATTTTTCAGTTTTGTCAAACGTTTGTAAAATTCTTACAGTAGGCTTATTTGCGCAATTTGAGCATTTCTAGCATGTTTAATTGAAATTGGAAATTTACATTTTTCACTTTTGTCAGACAATTGCAATATTCTCACAATAAGCTAATTAGCTCAATTGGAGCATTTCTAGCACGTTTCGTTGAAATTGGAAATTTACATTTTTCAATTTTGTTAGACGTTTGTAATATTCTCACAATAAGCTAATTAGCTCAATTGGAGCATTTCTAGCATGTTTGGTTTAAATTGGAAATTTACATTTTTCACTTTTGTCAGACAATTGCAATATTCTCACAATAAGCTAATTAGCTCAATTGGAGCATTTCTAGCATGTTTGGTTGAAATTGGAAATTTACATTTTTCAGTTTTGTCAGACGTTTGTAGTATTCTTACAATAAGCTAATTAGCTCAATTGGAGCATTTCTAGCATGTTTGGTTGAAATTGGAAATTTACATTTCTCACTTTTGTCAGACAATTGCAATATTCTGACAATAAGCTAATTAGCTCAATTGGAGCATTTCTAGCATGTTTGTTTGAAATTGAAAATTTACATTTTTCAGTTTTGTCAAACGTTTGTAAAATTCTTACAGTAGGCTTATTTCGCAATTCGAGCATTTCTAGCATGTTTGGTTGAAATTGGAAATTTACATTTTTCAGTTTTGTCAGACGTTTGTATTATTCTCACAATAAGCTAATTAGCTCAATTGGAGCATTTCTAGCATGTTTGGTTGAAATTGGAACTTTACATTTTTCAGTTTGGTCAGACGTTTGTAATATTCTCACAATAAGCTAATTAGCTCAATTGGAGCATTTCTAGCATGTTTGGTTGAAATTGGAAATTTACATTTTTCACTTTTGTCAGACAATTGCAATATTCTCACAATAAGCTAATTAGCTCAATTGGAGCATTTCTAGCATGTTTGGTTGAAATTGGAAATTTACATTTTTCAGTTTTGTCAGACGTTTGTAATATTCTCACAATAAGCTAATTAGCTCAATTGGAGCATTTCTAGCATGTTTGGTTGAAATTGGAAATTTACATTTTTCAGTATTGTCAGACCTTTGTAATATTCTCACAATAGGCTAATTAGCTCAATTGGAGCATTTCTAGCATGTTTGGTTGAAATTGGAAATTTACATTTTCACTTTTGTCAGACAGTTGCAATATTCTCACAATAAGCTAATTAGCTCAATTGGAGCATTTCTAGCATGTTTGGTTGAAATTGGAAAATTACATTTTTCAGTTTTGTCAGACGTTTGTAATATACTCACAATAAGCTAATTAGCTCAATTGGAGCATTTCTAGCATGTTTGGTTGAAATTGGAAATTTACATTTTTCAGTTTGGTCAGACGTTTGTAATATTCTCACAATAAGCTAATCAGCTCAATTGGAGCATTTCTAGCATGTTTGGTTGAAATTGGAAATTTACATTTTTCAGTTTTGTCAGACGTTTGTAATATTCTCACAATAAGCTAATTAGCTCAATTGGAGCATTTCTAGCATGTTTGGTTGAAATTGGAAATTTACATTTTTCAGTTTTGTCAGACGTTTGTAATATTCTCACAATAAGCTAATTAGCTCAATTGGAGCATTTCTAGCATGTTTGGTTGAAATTGGAAATTTACATTTTTCAGTTTGGTCAGACGTTTGTAATATTCTCACAATAAGCTAATCAGCTCAATTGGAGCATTTCTAGCATGTTTGGTTGAAATTGGAAATTTACATTTTTCACTTTTGTCAGACAATTGCAATATTCTCACAATAAGCTAATTAGCTCAATTGGAGCATTTCTAGCATGTTTGGTTGAAATTGGAAATTTACATTTTTCAGTTTTGTCAAACGTTTGTAAAATTCTTACAGTAGGCTTATTTGCGCAATTTGAGCATTTCTAGCATGTTTAATTGAAATTGGAAATTTACATTTTTCACTTTTGTCAGACAATTGCAATATTCTCACAATAAGCTAATTAGCTCAATTGGAGCATTTCTAGCACGTTTCGTTGAAATTGGAAATTTACATTTTTCAATTTTGTTAGACGTTTGTAATATTCTCACAATAAGCTAATTAGCTCAATTGGAGCATTTCTAGCATGTTTGGTTTAAATTGGAATTTTACATTTTTCACTTTTGTCAGACAATTGCAATATTCTCACAATAAGCTAATTAGCTCAATTGGAGCATTTCTAGCATGTTTGGTTGAAATTGGAAATTTACATTTTTCAGTTTTGTCAGACGTTTGTAGTATTCTTACAATAAGCTAATTAGCTCAATTGGAGCATTTCTAGCATGTTTGGTTGAAATTGGAAATTTACATTTCTCACTTTTGTCAGACAATTGCAATATTCTCACAATAAGCTAATTAGCTCAATTGGAGCATTTCTAGCATGTTTGTTTGAAATTGAAAATTTACATTTTTCAGTTTTGTCAAACGTTTGTAAAATTCTTACAGTAGGCTTATTTCGCAATTCGAGCATTTCTAGCATGTTTGGTTGAAATTGGAAATTTACATTTTTCAGTTTTGTCAGACGTTTGTATTATTCTCACAATAAGCTAATTAGCTCAATTGGAGCATTTCTAGCATGTTTTGTTGAAATTGGAACTTTACATTTTTCAGTTTGGTCAGACGTTTGTAATATTCTCACAATAAGCTAATTAGCTCAATTGGAGCATTTCTAGCATGTTTGGTTGAAATTGGAAACTTACATTTTTCAGTTTTGTCAGACGTTTGTAATATTCTCACAATAAGCTAATTAGCTCAATTGGAGCATTTCTAGCATGTTTGGTTGAAATTGGAAATTTACATTTTTCAGTTTTGTCAGACGTTTGTAATATTCTCACAATAAGCTAATTAGCTCAGTTGGAGCATTTCTAGCATGTTTGGTTGAAATTGGAAATTTACATTTTCACTTTTGTCAGACAGTTGCAATATTCTCACAATAAGCTAATTAGCTCAATTGGAGCATTTCTAGCATGTTTGGTTGAAATTGGAAAATTACATTTTTCAGTTTTGTCAGACGTTTGTAATATACTCACAATAAGCTAATTAGCTCAATTGGAGCATTTCTAGCATGTTTGGTTGAAATTGGAAATTTACATTTTTCAGTTTGGTCAGACGTTTGTAATATTCTCACAATAAGCTAATCAGCTCAATTGGAGCATTTCTAGCATGTTTGGTTGAAATTGGAAATTTACATTTTTCACTTTTGTCAGACAATTGCAATATTCTCACAATAAGCTAATTAGCTCAATTGGAGCATTTCTAGCATGTTTGGTTGAAATTGGAAATTTACATTTTTCACTTTTGTCAAACGTTTGTAATATTCTCACAATAAGCTAATTAGCTCAATTGGAGCATTTCTAGCATGTTTGGTTGAAATTGGAAATTTACATTTTTCAGTTTTGTCAGACGTTTGTAATATTCTCACAATAAGCTAATTAGCTCAATTGGAGCATTTCTAGCATGTTTGGTTGAAATTGGAAAATTACATTTTTCAGTTTTGTCAGACGTTTGTAATATTCTCACAATAAGCTAATTAGCTCAATTGGAGCATTTCTAGCATGTTTGGTTGAAATTGGAAATTTACATTTTTAAGTTTGGTCAGACGTTTGTAATATTCTCACAATAAGCTAATTAGCTCAATTGGAGCATTTCTAGCATGTTTGGTTGAAATTGGAAATTTACATTTTTCACTTTTGTCGGACGTTTGTAATATTCTCACAATAAGGTAATTAGCTCAACTGGAGCATTTCTAGCATGTTTGGTTGAAATTGGAAATTTACATTTTTCAGTTTTGTCAGACGTTTGTAATATTCTCACAATAAGCTAATTAGCTCAATTGGAGCATTTCTAGCATGTTTGGTTAAAATTGGAAATTTACATTTTTCAGTTTGGTCAGACGTTTGTAATATTCTCACAATAAGCTAATTAGCTCAATTGGAGCATTTCTAGCATGTTTGGTTGAAGTTGGAAATTTACATTTTTCAGTTTTGTCTGACGTTTGTAAAATTCTCACAATAAGCTAATTAGCTCAATTGGAGCATTTCTAGCATGTTTGGTTGAAATTGGAAATTTACATTTTTCAGATTTGTCAGACGTTTGTAATATTCTCACAATAAGCTAATTAGCTCAATTGGAGCATTTCTAGCATGTTTGGTTGAAATTGGAAATTTACATTTTTCACTTTTGTCAGACGTTTGTAATATTCTCACAATAAGCTAATTAGCTCAATTGGAGCATTTCTAGCATGTTTGGTTGAATCTGGATATTTACATTTTTCAGTTTTGTCAGACGTTTGTAATATTCTCACAATAAGCTAATTAGCTCAATTGGAGCATTTCTAGCATGTTTGGTTGAAATTGGAAATTTACATTTTTCACTTTTGTCAGACGTTTGTAATATTCTCACAATAAGCTAATTAGCTCAATTGGAGCATTTCTAGCATGTTTGGTTGAAATTGGAAATTTACATTTTTCAGTTTTGTCAGACGTTTGTAATATTCTCACAATAAGCTAATTAGCTCAATTGGAGCATTTCTAGCATGTTTGGTTGAAATTGGAAATTTACATTTTTCACTTTTGTCAGACGTTTGTAATATTCTAACAATAAGCTAATTAGCTCAATTGGAGCATTTCTAGCATGTTTAGTTGCAAATTGGAAATTTACATTTTTCAGTTTTGTCAGACAATTGCAATAACCTATCAATAAGCTAATTAGCTCAATTGGAGCATTTCTAGCATGTTTGGTTGAAATTGGAAATTTCTATTTTTCAGTTTTGTCAGACGTTTGTAATATTCTCACAATAAGCTAATTAGCTCAATTGGAACATTTCTAGCTTGTTTGGTTGAAATTGGAAGTTTACATTTTTCAGTTTGGTCAGACGTTTGTAATATTCTCACAATAAGCTAATTAGCTCAATTGGAGCATTTCTAGCATGTTTGGTTGAAATTGGAAATTTCTATTTTTCAGTTTTGTCAGACGTTTGTAATATTCTCACAATAAACTAATTAGCTCAATTTGAGCATTTCTAGCATGTTTGGTTGAAATTGGAAATTTACATTTTTCACTTTTGTCGGACGTTTGTAATATTCTCACAATAAGCTAATTAGCTCAATTGGAGCATTTCTAGCATGTTTGGTTGAAATTGAAAATTTACATTTTTCAGTGTTGTCAGAGGTTTGTAATATTCTCACAATAAGCTAATTAGCTCAATTGGAGCATTTCTAGCATGTTTGGTTGAAATTGGAAATTTACATTTTTCAGTTTTGTCAGACGTTTGTAAAATTCTTAGAGTAGGCTTATTTCGCAATTCGAGCATTTCTAGCATGTTTGTTTGAAATTGAAAATTTACATTTTTCAGTTTTGTCAAACGTTTGTAAAATTCTTAGAGTAGGCTTATTTCGCAATTCGAGCATTTCTAGCATGTTTGGTTGAAATTGGAAATTTACATTTTTCAGTTTTGTCAGACGTTTGTAGTATTCTTACAATAAGCTAATTAGCTCAATTGGAGCATTTCTAGCATGTTTGGTTGAAATTGGAAATTTACATTTTTCAGATTTGTCAGACGTTTGTAATATTCTCACAATAAGCTAATTAGCTCAATTGGAGCATTTCTAGCATGTTTGGTTGAAATTGGAAATTTACATTTTTCACTTTTGTCAGACGTTTGTAATATTCTCACAATAAGCTAATTAGCTCAATTGGAGCATTTCTAGCATGTTTGGTTGAAATTGGAAATTTACATTTTTCAGTTTTGTCAGACGTTTGTAATATTCTCACAATAAGCTAATTAGCTCAATTGGAGCATTTCTAGCATGTTTGGTTGAATCTGGATATTTACATTTTTCAGTTTTGTCAGACGTTTGTAATATTCTCACAATAAGCTAATTAGCTCAATTGGAGCATTTCTAGCATGTTTGGTTGAAATTGGAAATTTACATTTTTCACTTTTGTCAGACGTTTGTAATATTCTCACAATAAGCTAATTAGCTCAATTGGAGCGTTTCTAGCATGTTTGGTTGAAATTGGAAATTTACATTTTTCAGTTTTGTCAGACGTTTGTAATATTCTCACAATAAGCTAATTAGCTCAATTGGAGCATTTCTAGCATGTTTGGTTGAAATTGGAAATTTACATTTTTCACTTTTGTCAGACGTTTGTAATATTCTAACAATAAGCTAATTAGCTCAATTGGAGCATTTCTAGCATGTTTGGTTGAAATTGGAAATTTACATTTTTCAGTTTTGTCAGACAATTGCAATATTCTATCAATAAGCTAATTAGCTCAATTGGAGCATTTCTAGCATGTTTGGTTGAAATTGGAAATTTCTATTTTTCAGTTTTGTCAGACGTTTGTAATATTCTCACAATAAGCTAATTAGCTCAATTGGAACATTTCTAGCTTGTTTGGTTGAAATTGGAAATTTACATTTTTCACTTTTGTCAGACGTTTGTAATATTCTCACAATAAGCTAATTAGCTCAATTGGAGCATTTCTAGCATGTTTGGTTGAAATTGGAAATTTCTATTTTTCAGTTTTGTCAGACGTTTGTAATATTCTCACAATAAGCTAATTTGCTCAACTGGAGCATTTCTAGCATGTTTGGTTGAAATTGGAAATTTACATTTTTCACTTTTGTCAGACGTTTGTAATATTCTCACAATAAGCTAATTAGCTCAATTGGAGCATTTCTAGCATGTTTGGTTGAAATTGGAAATTTACATTTTTCAGTTTTGTCAGACGTTTGTAATATTCTCACAATAAGCTAATTAGCTCAATTGGAGCATTTCTAGCATGTTTGGTTGAAATTGGAAATTTACATTTTTCACTTTTGTCAGACGTTTGTAATATTCTAACAATAAGCTAATTAGCTCAATTGGAGCATTTCTAGCATGTTTGGTTGAAATTGGAAATTTACAATTTTCAGTTTTGTCAGACAATTGCAATAACCAATCAATAAGCTAATTAGCTCAATTGGAGCATTTCTAGCATGTTTGGTTGAAATTGGAAATTTCTATTTTTCAGTTTGGTCAGACGTTTGTAATATTCTCACAATAAGCTAATTAGCTCAATTGGAACATTTCTAGCTTGTTTGGTTGAAATTGGAAGTTTACATTTTTCAGTTTGGTCAGACGTTTGTAATATTCTCACAATAAGCTAATTAGCTCAATTGGAGCATTTCTAGCATGTTTGGTTGAAATTGGAAATTTCTATTTTTCAGTTTTGTCAGACGTTTGTAATATTCTCACAATAAACTAATTAGCTCAATTTGAGCATTTCTAGCATGTTTGGTTGAAATTGGAAATTTACATTTTTCACTTTTGTCGGACGTTTGTAATATTCTCACAATAAGCTAATTAGCTCAATTGGAGCATTTCTAGCATGTTTGGTTGAAATTGAAAATTTACATTTTTCACTTTTGTCAGACGTTTGTAATATTCTAACAATAAGCTAATTAGCTCAATTGGAGCATTTCTAGCATGTTTGGTTGAAATTGGAAATTTACATTTTTCAGTTTTGTCAGACGTTTGTAAAATTCTTAGAGTAGGCTTATTTCGCAATTCGAGCATTTCTAGCATGTTTGTTTGAAATTGAAAATTTACATTTTTCAGTTTTGTCAAACGTTTGTAAAATTCTCAGAGTAGGCTTATTTCGCAATTCGAGCATTTCTAGCATGTTTGGTTGAAATTGGAAATTTACATTTTTCAGTTTTGTCAGACGTTTGTAGTATTCTTACAATAAGCTAATTAGCTCAATTGGAGCATTTCTAGCATGTTTGGTTGAAATTGGAACTTTACATTTTTCAGTTTGGTCAGACGTTTGTAATATTCTCACAATAAGCTAATTAGCTCAATTGGAGCATTTCTAGCATGTTTGGTTGAAATTGGAAATTTACATTTTTCACTTTTGTCAGACAATTGCAATATTCTCACAATAAGCTAATTAGCTCAATTGGAGCATTTCTAGCATGTTTGGTTGAAATTGGAAATTTACATTTTTCAGTTTTGTCAGACGTTTGTAATATTCTCACAATAAGCTAATTAGCTCAATTGGAGCATTTCTAACATGTTTGGTTGAAATTGGAAATTTACATTTTTCAGTTTTGTCAGACGTTTGTAATATTCTCACAATAAGCTAATTAGCTCAATTGGAGCATTTCTAGCATGTTTGGTTGAAATTGGAAATTTACATTTTTCAGTATTGTCAGACCTTTGTAATATTCTCACAATAGGCTAATTAGCTAAATTGGAGCATTTCTAGCATGTTTGGTTGAAATTGGAAATTTACATTTTTCACTTTTGTCAGACAGTTGCAATATTCTCACATTAAGCTAATTAGCTCAATTGGAGCATTTCTAGCATGTTTGGTTGAAATTGGAAATTTACATTTTTCACTTTTGTCAGACATTTGCAATATTCTCGCAATAAGCTAATTAGCTCATTTGGAGCATTTCTAGCATGTTTGGTTGAAATTGGAAATTTACATTTTTCAGTGTTGTCAGACGTTTGTAATATTCTCACAATAAGCTAATTAGCTCAATTGGAGCATTTTTAGCATGTTTGGTTGAAATTGCAAATTTACATTTTTCACTTCTGTCAGACAATTGCAATATTCTCACAATAAGCTAATTAGCTCAATTGGAGCATTTCTAGCATGTTTGGTTGAAATTGGAAATTTACATTTTTCAGTTTTGTCAAACGTTTGTAAAATTCTTACAGTAGGCTTATTTGCGCAATTTGAGCATTTCTAGCATGTTTAATTGAAATTGGAAATTTACATTTTTCAATTTTGTTAGACGTTTGTAATATTCTCACAATAAGCTAATTAGCTCAATTGGAGCATTTCTAGCATGTTTGGTTTAAATTGGAAATTTACATTTTTCACTTTTGTCAGACAATTGCAATATTCTCACAATAAGCTAATTAGCTCAATTGGAGCATTTCTAGCATGTTTGGTTGAAATTGGAAATTTACATTTTTCAGTTTTGTCAGACGTTTGTAGTATTCTTACAATAAGCTAATTAGCTCAATTGGAGCATTTCTAGCATGTTTGGTTGAAATTGGAAATTTACATTTCTCACTTTTGTCAGACAATTGCAATATTCTCACAATAAGCTAATTAGCTCAATTGGAGCATTTCTAGCATGTTTGTTTGAAATTGAAAATTTACATTTTTCAGTTTTGTCAAACGTTTGTAAAATTCTTACAGTAGGCTTATTTCGCAATTCGAGCATTTCTAGCATGTTTGGTTGAAATTGGAAATTTACATTTTTCAGTTTTGTCAGACGTTTGTATTATTCTCACAATAAGCTAATTAGCTCAATTGGAGCATTTCTAGCATGTTTGGTTGAAATTGGAAATTTACATTTTTCAGTTTGGTCAGACGTTTGTAATATTCTCACAATAAGCTAATTAGCTCAATTGGAGCATTTCTAGCATGTTTGGTTGAAATTGGAAATTTACATTTTTCACTTTTGTCAGACAATTGCAATATTCTCACAATAAGCTAATTAGCTCAATTGGAGCATTTCTAGCATGTTTGGTTGAAATTAAAAATTTACATTTTTCAGTTTTGTCAGACGTTTGTAATATTCTCACAATAAGCTAATTAGCTCAATTGGAGCATTTCTAGCATGTTTGGTTGAAATTGGAAATTTACATTTTTCAGTTTTGTCAGACGTTTGTAATATTCTCACAATAAGCTAATTAGCTCAATTGGAGCATTTCTAGCATGTTTGGTTGAAATTGGAAATTTACATTTTTCAGTATTGTCTGACCTTTGTAATATTCTCACAATAGGCTAATTAGCTCAATTGGAGCATTTCTAGCATGTTTGGTTGAAATTGGAAATTTACATTTTCACTTTTGTCAGACAGTTGCAATATTCTCACAATAAGCTAATTAGCTCAATTGGAGCATTTCTAGCATGTTTGGTTGAAATTGGAAAATTACATTTTTCAGTTTTGTCAGACGTTTGTAATATACTCACAATAAGCTAATTAGCTCAATTGGAGCATTTCTAGCATGTTTGGTTGAAATTGGAAATTTACATTTTTCAGTTTGGTCAGACGTTTGTAATATTCTCACAATAAGCTAATCAGCTCAATTGGAGCATTTCTAGCATGTTTGGTTGAAATTGGAAATTTACATTTTTCAGTTTTGTCAGACGTTTGTAATATTCTCACAATAAGCTAATTAGCTCAATTGGAGCATATCTAGCATGTTTGGTTGAAATTGGAAATTTACATTTTTCAGTTTTGTCAGACGTTTGTAATATTCTCACAATAAGCTAATTAGCTCAATTGGAGCATTTCTAGCATGTTTGGTTGAAATTGGAAATTTACATTTTTCAGTTTGGTCAGACCTTTGTAATATTCTCACAATAAGCTAATCAGCTCAATTGGAGCATTTCTAGCATGTTTGGTTGAAATTGGAAATTTACATTTTTCACTTTTGTCAGACAATTGCAATATTCTCACAATAAGCTAATTAGCTCAATTGGAGCATTTCTAGCATGTTTGGTTGAAATTGAAAATTTACATTTTTCAGTTTTGTCAAACGTTTGTAATATTCTCACAATAAGCTAATTAGCTCAATTGGAGCATTTCTAGCATGTTTGGTTGAAATTGGAAATTTACATTTTTCAGTTTTGTCAGACGTTTGTAATATTCTCACAATAAGCTAATTAGCTCAATTGGAGCATTTCTAGCATGTTTGGTTGAAAATGGAAAATTACCTTTTTCAGTTTTGTCAGACAATTGTAATATTCTCACAATAAGCTAATTAGCTCAATTGGAGCATTTCTAGCATGTTTGGTTGAAATTGGAAATTTACATTTTTCAGTTTTGTCAGACGTTTGTAATATTCTCACAATAAGCTAATTAGCTCAATTGGAGCATTTCTAGCATGTTTGGTTGAAATTGGAAAATTACATTTTTCAGTTTTGTCAGACGTTTGTAATATTCTCACAATAAGCTAATTAGCTCAATTGGAGCATTTCTAGCATGTTTGGTTGAAATTGGAAATTTACATTTTTCAGTTTTGTCAGACGTTTGTAATATTCTCACAATAAGCTAATTAGCTCAATTGGAGCATTTCTAGCATGTTTGGTTGAAATTGGAAATTTACATTTTTCAGTTTTGTCAGACGTTTGTAATATTCTCACAATAAGCTAATTAGCTCAATTGGAGCATTTCTAGCATGTTTGGTTGAAATTGGAAATTTACATTTTTCAGTATTGTCAGACCTTTGTAATATTCTCACAATAGGCTAATTAGCTCAATTGGAGCATTTCTAGCATGTTTGGTTGAAATTGGAAATTTACATTTTCACTTTTGTCAGACAGTTGCAATATTCTCACAATAAGCTAATTAGCTCAATTGGAGCATTTCTAGCATGTTTGGTTGAAATTGGAAAATTACATTTTTCAGTTTTGTCAGACGTTTGTAATATACTCACAATAAGCTAATTAGCTCAATTGGAGCATTTCTAGCATGTTTGATTGAAATTGGAAATTTACATTTTTCAGTTTGGTCAGACGTTTGTAATATTCTCACAATAAGCTAATCAGCTCAATTGGAGCATTTCTAGCATGTTTGGTTGAAATTCGAAATTTACATTTTTCAGTTTTGTCAGACGTTTGTAATATTCTCACAATAAGCTAATTAGCTCAATTGGAGCATTTCTAGCATGTTTGGTTGAAATTGGAAATTTACATTTTTCAGTTTTGTCAGACGTTTGTAATATTCTCACAATAAGCTAATTAGCTCAATTGGAGCATTTCTAGCATGTTTGGTTGAAATTGGAAATTTACATTTTTCAGTTTGGTCAGACGTTTGTAATATTCTCACAATAAGCTAATCAGCTCAATTGGAGCATTTCTAGCATGTTTGGTTGAAATTGGAAATTTACATTTTTCACTTTTGTCAGACAATTGCAATAGTCTCACAATAAGCTAATTAGCTCAATTGGAGCATTTCTAGCATGTTTGGTTGAAATTGAAAATTTACATTTTTCAGTTTTGTCAAATGTTTGTAATATTCTCACAATAAGCTAATTAGCTCAATTGGAGCATTTCTAGCATGTTTGGTTGAAATTGGAAATTTACATTTTTCAGTTTTGTCAGACGTTTGTAATATTCTCACAATAAGCTAATTAGCTCAATTGGAGCATTTCTAGCATGTTTGGTTGAAATTGGAAAATTACCTTTTTCAGTTTTGTCAGACAATTGTAATATTCTCACAATAAGCTAATTAGCTCAATTGGAGCATTTCTAGCATGTTTGGTTGAAATTGGAAAATTACATTTTTCAGTTTTGTCAGACGTTTGTAATATTCTCACAATAAGCTAATTAGCTCAATTGGAGCATTTCTAGCATGTTTGGTTGAAATTGGAAATTTACATTTTTAAGTTTGGTCAGACGTTTGTAATATTCTCACAATAAGCTAATTAGCTCAATTGGAGCATTTCTAGCATGTTTGGTTGAAATTGGAAAATTACATTTTTCAGTTTTGTCAGACGTTTGTAATATTCTCACAATAAGCTAATTAGCTCAATTGGAGCATTTCTAGCATGTTTGGTTGAAATTGGAAATTTACATTTTTAAGTTTGGTCAGACGTTTGTAATATTCTCACAATAAGCTAATTAGCTCAATTGGAGCATTTCTAGCATGTTTGGTTGAAATTGGAAATTTACATTTTTCACTTTTGTCGGACGTTTGTAATATTCTCACAATAAGGTAATTAGCTCAACTGGAGCATTTCTAGCATGTTTGGTTGAAATTGGAAATTTACATTTTTCAGTTTTGTCAGACGTTTGTAATATTCTCACAATAAGCTAATTAGCTCAATTGGAGCATTTCTAGCATGTTTGGTTAAAATTGGAAATTTACATTTTCAGTTTGGTCAGACGTTTGTAATATTCTCACAATAAGCTAATTAGCTCAATTGGAGCATTTCTAGCATGTTTGGTTGAAGTTGGAAATTTACATTTTTCAGTTTTGTCAGACGTTTGTAATATTCTCACAATAAGCTAATTAGCTCAATTGGAGCATTTCTAGCATGTTTGGTTGAAATTGGAAGTTTACATTTTTCAGATTTGTCAGACGTTTGTAATATTCTCACAATAAGCTAATTAGCTCAATTGGAGCATTTCTAGCATGTTTGGTTGAAATTGGAAATTTACATTTTTCACTTTTGTCAGACGTTTGTAATATTCTCACAATAAGCTAATTAGCTCAATTGGAGCATTTCTAGCATGTTTGGTTGAATCTGGATATTTACATTTTTCAGTTTTGTCAGACGTTTGTAATATTCTCACAATAAGCTAATTAGCTCAATTGGAGCATTTCTAGCATGTTTGGTTGAAATTGGAAATTTACATTTTTCACTTTTGTCAGACGTTTGTAATATTCTCACAATAAGCTAATTAGCTCAATTGGAGCATTTCTAGCATGTTTGGTTGAAATTGGAAATTTACATTTTTCAGTTTTGTCAGACGTTTGTAATATTCTCACAATAAGCTAATTAGCTCAATTGGAGCATTTCTAGCATGTTTGGTTGAAATTGGAAATTTACATTTTTCACTTTTGTCAGACGTTTGTAATATTCTAACAATAAGCTAATTAGCTCAATTGGAGCATTTCTAGCATGTTTGGTTGAAATTGGAAATTTACATTTTTCAGTTTTGTCAGACAATTGCAATAACCTATCAATAAGCTAATTAGCTCAATTGGAGCATTTCTAGCATGTTTGGTTGAAATTGGAAATTTCTATTTTTCAGTTTTGTCAGACGTTTGTAATATTCTCACAATAAGCTAATTAGCTCAATTGGAACATTTCTAGCTTGTTTGGTTGAAATTGGAAGTTTACATTTTTCAGTTTGGTCAGACGTTTGTAATATTCTCACAATAAGCTGATTAGCTCAATTGGAGCATTTCTAGCATGTTTGGTTGAAATTGGAAATTTCTATTTTTCAGTTTTGTCAGACGTTTGTAATATTCTCACAATAAACTAATTAGCTCAATTTGAGCATTTCTAGCATGTTTGGTTGAAATTGGAAATTTACATTTTTCACTTTTGTCGGACGTTTGTAATATTCTCACAATAAGCTAATTAGCTCAATTGGAGCATTTCTAGCATGTTTGGTTGAAATTGAAAATTTACATTTTTCAGTGTTGTCAGAGGTTTGTAATATTCTCACAATAAGCTAATTAGCTCAATTGGAGCATTTCTAGCATGTTTGGTTGAAATTGGAAATTTACATTTTTCAGTTTTGTCAGACGTTTGTAAAATTCTTAGAGTAGGCTTATTTCGCAATTCGAGCATTTCTAGCATGTTTGTTTGAAATTGAAAATTTACATTTTTCAGTTTTGTCAAACGTTTGTAAAATTCTTAGAGTAGGCTTATTTCGCAATTCGAGCATTTCTAGCATGTTTGGTTGAAATTGGAAATTTACATTTTTCAGTTTTGTCAGACGTTTGTAGTATTCTTACAATAAGCTAATTAGCTCAATTGGAGCATTTCTAGCATGTTTGGTTGAAATTGGAAATTTACATTTTTCAGATTTGTCAGACGTTTGTAATATTCTCACAATAAGCTAATTAGCTCAATTGGAGCATTTCTAGCATGTTTGGTTGAAATTGGAAATTTACATTTTTCACTTTTGTCAGACGTTTGTAATATTCTCACAATAAGCTAATTAGCTCAATTGGAGCATTTCTAGCATGTTTGGTTGAAATTGGAAATTTACATTTTTCAGTTTTGTCAGACGTTTGTAATATTCTCACAATAAGCTAATTAGCTCAATTGGAGCATTTCTAGCATGTTTGGTTAAATCTGGATATTTACATTTTTCAGTTTTGTCAGACGTTTGTAATATTCTCACAATAAGCTAATTAGCTCAATTGGAGCATTTCTAGCATGTTTGGTTGAAATTGGAAATTTACATTTTTCACTTTTGTCAGACGTTTGTAATATTCTCACAATAAGCTAATTAGCTCAATTGGAGCATTTCTAGCATGTTTGGTTGAAATTGGAAAATTACCTTTTTCAGTTTTGTCAGACAATTGTAATATTCTCACAATAAGCTAATTAGCTCAATTGGAGCATTTCTAGCATGTTTGGTTGAAATTGGAAATTTCTATTTTTCAGTTTTGTCAGACGTTTGTAATATTCTCACAATAAGCTAATTTGCTCAATTGGAGCATTTCTAGCATGTTTGGTTGAAATTGGAAATTTACATTTTTCACTTTTGTCAGACGTTTGTAATATTCTCACAATAAGCTAATTAGCTCAATTGGAGCATTTCTAGCATGTTTGGTTGAAATTGGAAATTTACATTTTTCAGTTTTGTCAGACGTTTGTAATATTCTCACAATAAGCTAATTAGCTCAATTGGAGCATTTCTAGCATGTTTGGTTGAAATTGGAAATTTACATTTTTCACTTTTGTCAGACGTTTGTAATATTCTAACAATAAGCTAATTAGCTCAATTGGAGCATTTCTAGCATGTTTGGTTGAAATTGGAAATTTACATTTTTCAGTTTTGTCAGACAATTGCAATAACCTATCAATAAGCTAATTAGCTCAATTGGAGCATTTCTAGCATGTTTGGTTGAAATTGGAAATTTCTATTTTTCAGTTTTGTCAGACGTTTGTAATATTCTCACAATAAGCTAATTAGCTCAATTGGAACATTTCTAGCTTGTTTGGTTGAAATTGGAAGTTTACATTTTTCAGTTTGGTCAGACGTTTGTAATATTCTCACAATAAGCTAATTAGCTCAATTGGAGCATTTCTAGCATGTTTGGTTGAAATTGGAAATTTCTATTTTTCAGTTTTGTCAGACGTTTGTAATATTCTCACAATAAACTAATTAGCTCAATTTGAGCATTTCTAGCATGTTTGGTTGAAATTGGAAATTTACATTTTTCACTTTTGTCGGACGTTTGTAATATTCTCACAATAAGCTAATTAGCTCAATTGGAGCATTTCTAGCATGTTTGGTTGAAATTGAAAATTTACATTTTTCAGTGTTGTCAGAGGTTTGTAATATTCTCACAATAAGCTAATTAGCTCAATTGGAGCATTTCTAGCATGTTTGGTTGAAATTGGAAATTTACATTTTTCAGTTTTGTCAGACGTTTGTAAAATTCTTAGAGTAGGCTTATTTCGCAATTCGAGCATTTCTAGCATGTTTGTTTGAAATTGAAAATTTACATTTTTCAGTTTTGTCAAACGTTTGTAAAATTCTCAGAGTAGGCTTATTTCGCAATTCGAGCATTTCTAGCATGTTTGGTTGAAATTGGAAATTTACATTTTTCAGTTTTGTCAGACGTTTGTAGTATTCTTACAATAAGCTAATTAGCTCAATTGGAGCATTTCTAGCATGTTTGGTTGAAATTGGAACTTTACATTTTTCAGTTTGGTCAGACGTTTGTAATATTCTCACAATAAGCTAATTAGCTCAATTGGAGCATTTCTAGCATGTTTGGTTGAAATTGGAAATTTACATTTTTCACTTTTGTCAGACAATTGCAATATTCTCACAATAAGCTAATTAGCTCAATTGGAGCATTTCTAGCATGTTTGGTTGAAATTGGAAATTTACATTTTTCAGTTTTGTCAGACGTTTGTAATATTCTCACAATAAGCTAATTAGCTCAATTGGAGCATTTCTAGCATGTTTGTTTGAAATTGAAAATTTACATTTTTCAGTTTTGTCAAACGTTTGTAAAATTCTTACAGTAGGCTTATTTCGCAATTGGAGCATTTCTAGCATGTTTGGTTGAAATTGGAAATTTACATTTTTCAGTTTTGTCAGACGTTTGTATTATTCTCACAATAAGCTAATTAGCTCAATTGGAGCATTTCTAGCATGTTTGGTTGAAATTGGAAATTTACATTTTTCAGTTTGGTCAGACGTTTGTAATATTCTCACAATAAGCTAATTAGCTCAATTGGAGCATTTCTAGCATGTTTGGTTGAAATTGGAAATTTACATTTTTCACTTTTGTCAGACAATTGCAATATTCTCACAATAAGCTAATTAGCTCAATTGGAGCATTTCTAGCATGTTTGGTTGAAATTGGAAATTTACATTTTTCAGTTTTGTCAGACGTTTGTAATATTCTCACAATAAGCTAATTAGCTCAATTGGAGCATTTCTAGCATGTTTGGTTGAAATTGGAAATTTACATTTTTCAGTTTTGTCAGACGTTTGTAATATTCTCACAATAAGCTAATTAGCTCAATTGGAGCATTTCTAGCATGTTTGGTTGAAATTGGAAATTTACATTTTTCAGTATTGTCAGACCTTTGTAATATTCTCACAATAGGCTAATTAGATCAATTGGAGCATTTCTAGCATGTTTGGTTGAAATTGGAAATTTACATTTTCACTTTTGTCAGACAGTTGCAATATTCTCACAATAAGCTAATTAGCTCAATTGGAGCATTTCTAGCATGTTTGGTTGAAATTGGAAAATTACATTTTTCAGTTTTGTCAGACGTTTGTAATATACTCACAATAAGCTAATTAGCTCAATTGGAGCATTTCTAGCATGTTTGGTTGAAATTGGAAATTTACATTTTTCAGTTTGGTCAGACGTTTGTAATATTCTCACAATAAGCTAATCAGCTCAATTGGAGCATTTCTAGCATGTTTGGTTGAAATTGGAAATTTACATTTTTCAGTTTTGTCAGACGTTTGTAATATTCTCACAATAAGCTAATTAGCTCAATTGGAGCATTTCTAGCATGTTTGGTTGAAATTGGAAATTTACATTTTTCAGTTTTGTCAGACGTTTGTAATATTCTCACAATAAGCTAATTAGCTCAATTGGAGCATTTCTAGCATGTTTGGTTGAAATTGGAAATTTACATTTTTCAGTTTGGTCAGACGTTTGTAATATTCTCACAATAAGCTAATCAGCTCAATTGGAGCATTTCTAGCATGTTTGGTTGAAATTGGAAATTTACATTTTTCACTTTTGTCAGACAATTGCAATATTCTCACAATAAGCTAATTAGCTCAATTGGAGCATTTCTAGCATGTTTGGTTGAAATTGAAAATTTACATTTTTCAGTTTTGTCAAACGTTTGTAATATTCTCACAATAAGCTAATTAGCTCAATTGGAGCATTTCTAGCATGTTTGGTTGAAATTGGAAATTTACATTTTTCAGTTTTGTCAGACGTTTGTAATATTCTCACAATAAGCTAATTAGCTCAATTGGAGCATTTCTAGCATGTTTGGTTGAAATTGGAAATTTACATTTTTCAGTTTGGTCAGACGTTTGTAATATTCTCACAATAAGCTAATTAGCTCAATTGGAGCATTTCTAGCATGTTTGGTTGAAATTGGAAAATTACATTTTTCTCTTTTGTCAGACGTTTGTAATATTCTCACAATAAGCTAATTAGCTCAATTGGAGCATTTCTAGCATGTTTGGTTGAAATTGGAAATTTACATTTTTCACTTTTGTCAGACAATTGCAATATTCTCACAATAAGCTAATTAGCTCAATTGGAGCATTTCTAGCATGTTTGGTTGAAATTGAAAATTTACATTTTTCAGTTTTGTCAGACGTTTGTAATATTCTCACAATAAGCTAATTAGCTCAATTGGAGCATTTCTAGCATGTTTGGTTGAAATTGGAAATTTACATTTTTCAGTTTGGTCAGACGTTTGTAATATTCTCACAATAAGCTAATTAGCTCAATTGGAGCATTTCTAGCATGTTTGGTTGAAATTGGAAATTTACATTTTTCACTTTTGTCGGACGTTTGTAATATTCTCACAATAAGGTAATTAGCTCAACTGGAGCATTTCTAGCATGTTTGGTTGAAATTGAAAATTTACATTTTTCAGTGTTGTCAGAGGTTTGTAATATTCTCACAATAAGCTAATTAGCTCAATTGGAGCATTTCTAGCATGTTTGGTTGAAATTGGAAATTTACATTTTTCAGTTTTGTCAGACGTTTGTAATATTCTCACAATAAGCTAATTAGCTCAATTGGAGCATTTCTAGCATGTTTGGTTAAAATTGGAAATTTACATTTTTCAGTTTGGTCAGACGTTTGTAATATTCTCACAATAAGCTAATTAGCTCAATTGGAGCATTTCTAGCATGTTTGGTTGAAGTTGGAAATTTACATTTTTCAGTTTTGTCAGACGTTTGTAATATTCTCACAATAAGCTAATTAGCTCAATTGGAGCATTTCTAGCATGTTTGGTTGAAATTGGAAATTTACATTTTTCAGTTTTGTCAGACGTTTGTAATATTCTCACAATAAGCTAATTAGCTCAATTGGAGCATTTCTAGCATGTTTGGTTGAAATTGGAAATTTACATTTTTCACTTTTGTCGGACGTTTGTAATATTCTCACAATAAGGTAATTAGCTCAACTGGAGCATTTCTAGCATGTTTGGTTGAAATTGGAAATTTACATTTTTCAGTGTTGTCAGAGGTTTGTAATATTCTCACAATAAGCTAATTAGCTCAATTGGAGCATTTCTAGCATGTTTGGTTGAAATTGGAAATTTACATTTTTCAGTGTTGTCAGACGTTTGTAATATTCTCACAATAAGCTAATTAGCTCAATTGGAGCATTTCTAGCATGTTTGGTTGAAATTGGAAATTTATATTTTTCAGTTTTGTCAGACGTTTGTAATATTCTCACAATAAGCTAATTAGCTCAATTGGAGCATTTCTAGCATGTTTGGTTGAAATTGGAAATTTACATTTTTCACTTTTGTCAGACGTTTGTAATATTCTAACAATAAGCTAATTAGCTCAATTGGAGCATTTCTAGCATGTTTGGTTGAAATTGGAAATTTACATTTTTCAGTTTTGTCAGACAATTGCAATATTCTATCAATAAGCTAATTAGCTCAATTGGAGCATTTCTAGCATGTTTGGTTGAAATTGGAAATTTCTATTTTTCAGTTTTGTCAGACGTTTGTAATATTCTCACAATAAGCTAATTAGCTCAATTGGAACATTTCTAGCTTGTTTGGTTGAAATTGGAAATTTACATTTTTCAGTTTGGTCAGACGTTTGTAATATTCTCACAATAAGCTAATTAGCTCAATTGGAGCATTTCTAGCATGTTTGGTTGAAATTGGAAATTTCTATTTTTCAGTTTTGTCAGACGTTTGTAATATTCTCACAATAAACTAATTAGCTCAATTTGAGCATTTCTAGCATGTTTGGTTGAAATTGGAAATTTACATTTTTCACTTTTGTCGGACGTTTGTAATATTCTCACAATAAGCTAATTAGCTCAATTGGAGCATTTCTAGCATGTTTGGTTGAAATTGAAAATTTACATTTTTCAGTGTTGTCAGAGGTTTGTAATATTCTCACAATAAGCTAATTAGCTCAATTGAAGCATTTCTAGCATGTTTGGTTGAAATTGGAAATTTACATTTTTCAGTTTTGTCAGACGTTTGTAATATTCTCACAATAAGCTAATTAGCTCAATTGGAGCATTTCTAGCATGTTTGGTTGAAATTGGAAATTTACATTTTTCAGTTTGGTCAGATGTTTGTAATATTCTCACAATAAGCTAATTAGCTCAATTGGAGCATTTCTAGCATGTTTGGTTGAAATTGGAAATTTACATTTTTCACTTTTGTCAGACAATTGCAATATTCTCACAATAAGCTAATTAGCTCAATTGGAGCATTTCTAGCATGTTTGGTTGAAATTGGAAAATTACATTTTTCAGTTTTGTCAGACGTTTGTAATATTCTCACAATAAGCTAATTAGCTCAATTGGAGCATTTCTAGCATGTTTGGTTGAAATTGGAAATTTACATTTTTCAGTTTTGTCAGACGTTTGTAATATTCTCACAATAAGCTAATTAGCTCAATTGGAGCATTTCTAGCATGTTTGGTTAAAATTGGAAATTTACATTTTTCAGTTTGGTCAGACGTTTGTAATATTCTCACAATAAGCTAATTAGCTCAATTGGAGCATTTCTAGCATGTTTGGTTGAAATTGGAAATTTACATTTTTCACTTTTGTCAGACAATTGCAATATTCTCACAATAAGCTAATTAGCTCAATTGGAGCATTTCTAGCATGTTTGGTTGAAATTGAAAATTTACATTTTTCAGTTTTGTCAAACGTTTGTAAAATTCTTACAGTAGGCTTATTTCGCAATTCGAGCATTTCTAGCATGTTTGGTTGAAATTGGAAATTTACATTTTTCAGTTTTGTCAGACGTTTGTATTATTCTCACAATAAGCTAATTAGCTCAATTGGAGCATTTCTAGCATGTTTGGTTGAAATTGGAAATTTACATTTTTCAGTTTGGTCAGACGTTTGTAATATTCTCACAATAAGCTAATTAGCTCAATTGGAGCATTTCTAGCATGTTTGGTTGAAATTGAAAATTTACATTTTTCAGTGTTGTCAGAGGTTTGTAATATTCTCACAATAAGCTAATTAGCTCAATTGGAGCATTTCTAGCATGTTTGGTTGAAATTGGAAATTTACATTTTTCAGTTTTGTCAGACGTTTGTAATATTCTCACAATAAGCTAATTAGCTCAATTGGAGCATTTCTAGCATGTTTGGTTGAAATTGGAAATTTACATTTTTCACTTTTGTCGGACGTTTGTAATATTCTCACAATAAGCTAATTAGCTCAATTGGAGCATTTCTAGCATGTTTGGTTGAAATTGGAAATTTACATTTTTCAGTTTTGTCAGACGTTTGTAATATTCTCACAATAAGCTAATTAGCTCAATTGGAGCATTTCTAGCATGTTTGGTTGAAATTGGAAATTTACATTTTTCACTTTTGTCAGACGTTTGTAATATTCTAACAATAAGCTAATTAGCTCAATTGGAGCATTTCTAGCATGTTTGGTTGAAATTGGAAATTTACATTTTTCAGTTTTGTCAGACAATTGCAATATTCTATCAATAAGCTAATTAGCTCAATTGGAGCATTTCTAGCATGTTTGGTTGAAATTGGAAATTTCTATTTTTCAGTTTTGTCAGACGTTTGTAATATTCTCACAATAAGCTAATTAGCTCAATTGGAACATTTCTAGCTTGTTTGGTTGAAATTGGAAATTTACATTTTTCAGTTTGGTCAGACGTTTGTAATATTCTCACAATAAGCTAATTAGCTCAATTGGAGCATTTCTAGCATGTTTGGTTGAAATTGGAAATTTCTATTTTTCAGTTTTGTCAGACGTTTGTAATATTCTCACAATAAACTAATTAGCTCAATTTGAGCATTTCTAGCATGTTTGGTTGAAATTGGAAATTTACATTTTTCACTTTTGTCGGACGTTTGTAATATTCTCACAATAAGCTAATTAGCTCAATTGGAGCATTTCTAGCATGTTTGGTTGAAATTGAAAATTTACATTTTTCAGTGTTGTCAGAGGTTTGTAATATTCTCACAATAAGCTAATTAGCTCAATTGGAGCATTTCTAGCATGTTTGGTTGAAATTGGAAATTTACATTTTTCAGTTTTGTCAGACGTTTGTAATATTCTCACAATAAGCTAATTAGCTCAATTGGAGCATTTCTAGCATGTTTGGTTGAAATTGGAAATTTACATTTTTCACTTTTGTCAGACGTTTGTAATATTCTAACAATAAGCTAATTAGCTCAATTGGAGCATTTCTAGCATGTTTGGTTGAAATTGGAATATTACATTTTTCAGTTTTGTCAGACAATTGCAATATTCTATCAATAAGCTAATTAGCTCAATTGGAGCATTTCTAGCATGTTTGGTTGAAATTGGAAATTTACATTTTTCACTTTTGTCAGACGTTTGTAATATTCTCACAATAAGCTAATTAGCTCAATTGGAGCATTTCTAGCATGTTTGGTTGAAATTGGAAATTTACATTTTTCAGTTTTGTCAGACGTTTGTAATATTCTCACAATAAGCTAATTAGCTCAATTGGAGCATTTCTAGCATGTTTGGTTGAAATTGGAAATTTACATTTTTCACTTTTGTCAGACGTTTGTAATATTCTCACAATAAGCTAATTAGCTCAATTGGAGCATTTCTAGCATGTTTGGTTGAAATTGGAAATTTACATTTTTCACTTTTGTCAGACGTTTGTAATATTCTAACAATAAGCTAATTAGCTCAATTGGAGCATTTCTAGCATGTTTGGTTGAAATTGGAAATTTACATTTTTCAGTTTTGTCAGACAATTGCAATATTCTATCAATAAGCTAATTAGCTCAATTGGAGCATTTCTAGCATGTTTGGTTGAAATTGGAAATTTACATTTTTCAGTTTTGTCAGACGTTTGTAATATTCTCACAATAAGCTAATTAGCTCAATTGGAGCATTTCTAGCATGTTTGGTTGAAATTGGAAATTTACATTTTTCACTTTTGTCAGACAATTGCAATATTCTCACAATAAGCTAATTAGCTCAATTGGAGCATTTCTAGCATGTTTGGTTGAAATTGAAAATTTACATTTTTCAGTTTTGTCAAACGTTTGTAAAATTCTTACAGTAGGCTTATTTCGCAATTCGAGCATTTCTAGCATGTTTGGTTGAAATTGGAAATTTACATTTTTCAGTTTTGTCAGACGTTTGTATTATTCTCACAATAAGCTAATTAGCTCAATTGGAGCATTTCTAGCATGTTTGGTTGAAATTGGAAATTTACATTTTTCAGTTTGGTCAGACGTTTGTAATATTCTCACAATAAGCTAATTAGCTCAATTGGAGCATTTCTAGCATGTTTGGTTGAAATTGGAAATTTACATTTTTCAGTTTTGTCAGACGTTTGTAATATTCTCACAATAAGCTAATTAGCTCAATTGGAGCATTTCTAGCATGTTTGGTTGAAATTGGAAATTTACATTTTTCACTTTTGTCGGACGTTTGTAATATTCTCACAGTAAGGTAATTAGCTCAACTGGAGCATTTCTAGCATGTTTGGTTGAAATTGAAAATTTACATTTTTCAGTGTTGTCAGAGGTTTGTAATATTCTCACAATAAGCTAATTAGCTCAATTGGAGCATTTCTAGCATGTTTGGTTGAAATTGGAAATTTACATTTTTCAGTTTTGTCAGACGTTTGTAATATTCTCACAATAAGCTAATTAGCTCAATTGGAGCATTTCTAGCATGTTTGGTTGAAATTGGAAATTTACATTTTTCACTTTTGTCAGACGTTTGTAATATTCTCACAATAAGCTAATTAGCTCAATTGGAGCATTTCTAGCATGTTTGGTTGAAATTGGAAATTTACATTTTTCAGTTTTGTCAGACGTTTGTAATATTCTCACAATAAGCTAATTAGCTCAATTGGAGCATTTCTAGCATGTTTGGTTGAAATTGGAAATTTACATTTTTCACTTTTGTCAGACGTTTGTAATATTCTAACAATAAGCTAATTAGCTCAATTGGAGCATTTCTAGCATGTTTGGTTGAAATTGGAAATTTACATTTTTCAGTTTTGTCAGACAATTGCAATATTCTATCAATAAGCTAATTAGCTCAATTGGAGCATTTCTAGCATGTTTGGTTGAAATTGGAAATTTCTATTTTTCAGTTTTGTCAGACGTTTGTAATATTCTCACAATAAGCTAATTAGCTCAATTGGAACATTTCTAGCTTGTTTGGTTGAAATTGGAAATTTACATTTTTCAGTTTGGTCAGACGTTTGTAATATTCTCACAATAAGCTAATTAGCTCAATTGGAGCATTTCTAGCATGTTTGGTTGAAATTGGAAATTTCTATTTTTCAGTTTCGTCAGACGTTTGTAATATTCTCACAATAAACTAATTAGCTCAATTTGAGCATTTCTAGCATGTTTAATTGAAATTGGAAATTTACATTTTTCACTTTTGTCGGACGTTTGTAATATTCTCACAATAAGCTAATTAGCTCAATTGGAGCATTTCTAGCATGTTTGGTTGAAATTGGAAATTTACATTTTTCAGTTTTGTCAGACAATTGCAATATTCTATCAATAAGCTAATTAGCTCAATTGGAGCATTTCTAGCATGTTTGGTTGAAATTGGAAATTTCTATTTTTCAGTTTTGTCAGACGTTTGTAATATTCTCACAATAAGCTAATTAGCTCAATTGGAACATTTCTAGCTTGTTTGGTTGAAATTGGAAATTTACATTTTTCAGTTTGGTCAGACGTTTGTAATATTCTCACAATAAGCTAATTAGCTCAATTGGAGCATTTCTAGCATGTTTGGTTGAAATTGGAAATTTCTATTTTTCAGTTTCGTCAGACGTTTGTAATATTCTCACAATAAACTAATTAGCTCAATTTGAGCATTTCTAGCATGTTTGGTTGAAATTGGAAATTTACATTTTTCACTTTTGTCGGACGTTTGTAATATTCTCACAATAAGCTAATTAGCTCAATTGGAGCATTTCTAGCATGTTTGGTTGAAATTGGAAATTTACATTTTTCAGTGTTGTCAGAGGTTTGTAATATTCTCACAATAAGCTAATTAGCTCAATTGGAGCATTTCTAGCATGTTTGGTTGAAATTGGAAATTTACATTTTTCAGTTTTGTCAGACGTTTGTAATATTCTCACAATAAGCTAATTAGCTCAATTGGAGCATTTCTAGCATGTTTGGTTGAAATTGGAAATTTACATTTTTCAGTTTGGTCAGATGTTTGTAATATTCTCACAATAAGCTAATTAGCTCAATTGGAGCATTTCTAGCATGTTTGGTTGAAATTGGAAATTTACATTTTTCACTTTTGTCAGACAATTGCAATATTCTCACAATAAGCTAATTAGCTCAATTGGAGCATTTCTAGCATGTTTGGTTGAAATTGGAAAATTACATTTTTCAGTTTTGTCAGACGTTTGTAATATTCTCACAATAAGCTAATTAGCTCAATTGGAGCATTTCTAGCATGTTTGGTTGAAATTGGAAATTTACATTTTTCAGTTTTGTCAGACGTTTGTAATATTCTCACAATAAGCTAATTAGCTCAATTGGAGCATTTCTCGCATGTTTGCTTAAAATTGGAAATTTACATTTTTCAGTTTGGTCAGACGTTTGTAATATTCTCACAATAAGCTAATTAGCTCAATTGGAGCATTTCTAGCATGTTTGGTTGAAATTGGAAATTTACATTTTTCACTTTTGTCAGACAATTGCAATATTCTCACAATAAGCTAATTAGCTCAATTGGAGCATTTCTAGCATGTTTGGTTGAAATTGAAAATTTACATTTTTCAGTTTTGTCAAACGTTTGTAAAATTCTTACAGTAGGCTTATTTCGCAATTCGAGCATTTCTAGCATGTTTGGTTGAAATTGGAAATTTACATTTTTCAGTTTTGTCAGACGTTTGTATTATTCTCACAATAAGCTAATTAGCTCAATTGGAGCATTTCTAGCATGTTTGGTTGAAATTGGAAATTTACATTTTTCAGTTTGGTCAGACGTTTGTAATATTCTCACAATAAGCTAATTAGCTCAATTGGAGCATTTCTAGCATGTTTGGTTGAAATTGGAAATTTACATTTTTCAGTTTTGTCAGACGTTTGTAATATTCTCACAATAAGCTAATTAGCTCAATTGGAGCATTTCTAGCATGTTTGGTTGAAATTGGAAATTTACATTTTTCACTTTTGTCGGACGTTTGTAATATTCTCACAATAAGGTAATTAGCTCAACTGGAGCATTTCTAGCATGTTTGGTTGAAATTGAAAATTTACATTTTTCAGTGTTGTCAGAGGTTTGTAATATTCTCACAATAAGCTAATTAGCTCAATTGGAGCATTTCTAGCATGTTTGGTTGAAATTGGAAATTTACATTTTTCAGTTTTGTCAGACGTTTGTAATATTCTCACAATAAGCTAATTAGCTCAATTGGAGCATTTCTAGCATGTTTGGTTGAAATTGGAAATTTACATTTTTCACTTTTGTCAGACGTTTGTAATATTCTCACAATAAGCTAATTAGCTCAATTGGAGCATTTCTAGCATGTTTGGTTGAAATTGGAAATTTCTATTTTTCAGTTTTGTCAGACGTTTGTAATATTCTCACAATAAGCTAATTAGCTCAATTGGAGCATTTCTAGCATGTTTGGTTGAAATTGGAAATTTCTATTTTTCAGTTTTGTCAGACGTTTGTAATATTCTCACAATAAACTAATTAGCTCAATTTGAGCATTTCTAGCATGTTTGGTTGAAATTGGAAATTTACATTTTTCAGTTTTGTCGGACGTTTGTAATATTCTCACAATAAGCTAATTAGCTCAATTGGAGCATTTCTAGCATGTTTGGTTGAAATTGAAAATTTATATTTTTCAGTGTTGTCAGAGGTTTGTAATATTCTCACAATAAGCTAATTAGCTCAATTGGAGCATTTCTAGCATGTTTGGTTGAAATTGGAAATTTACATTTTTCAGTTTTGTCAGACGTTTGTAATATTCTCACAATAAGCTAATTAGCTCAATTGGAGCATTTCTAGCATGTTTGGTTGAAATTGGAAATTTACATTTTTCACTTTTGTCAGACGTTTGTAATATTCTAACAATAAGCTAATTAGCTCAATTGGAGCATTCCTAGCATGTTTGGTTGAAATTGGAAATTTACATTTTTCAGTTTTGTCAGACAATTGCAATATTCTATCAATAAGCTAATTAGCTCAATTGGAGCATTTCTAGCATGTTTGGTTGAAATTGGAAATTTCTATTTTTCAGTTTTGTCAGACGTTTGTAATATTCTCACAATAAGCTAATTAGCTCAATTGGAACATTTCTAGCTTGTTTGGTTGAAATTGGAAATTTACATTTTTCAGTGTGGTCAGACGTTTGTAATATTCTCACAATAAGCTAATTAGCTCAATTGGAGCATTTCTAGCATGTTTGGTTGAAATTGGAAATTTCTATTTTTCAGTTTTGTCAGACGTTTGTAATATTCTCACAATAAACTAATTAGCTCAATTTGAGCATTTCTAGCATGTTTGGTTGAAATTGGAAATTTACATTTTTCACTTTTGTCGGACGTTTGTAATATTCTCACAATAAGCTAATTAGCTCAATTGGAGCATTTCTAGCATGTTTGGTTGAAATTGAAAATTTACATTTTTCAGTGTTGTCAGAGGTTTGTAATATTCTCACAATAAGCTAATTAGCTCAATTGGAGCATTTCTAGCATGTTTGGTTGAAATTGGAAATTTACATTTTTCAGTTTTGTCAGACGTTTGTAATATTCTCACAATAAGCTAATTAGCTCAATTGGAGCATTTCTAGCATGTTTGGTTGAAATTGGAAATTTACATTTTTCACTTTTGTCAGACAATTGCAATATTCTCACAATAAGCTAATTAGCTCAATTGGAGCATTTCTAGCATGTTTGGTTGAAATTGGAAAATTACATTTTTCAGTTTTGTCAGACGTTTGTAATATTCTCACAATAGGCTAATTAGCTCAATTGGAGCATTTCTAGCATGTTTGGTTGAAATTGGAAATTTACATTTTTCAGTTTTGTCAGACGTTTGTAATATTCTCACAATAAGCTAATTAGCTCAATTGGAGCATTTCTAGCATGTTTGGTTAAAATTGGAAATTTACATTTTTCAGTTTGGTCAGACGTTTGTAATATTCTCACAATAAGCTAATTAGCTCAATTGGAGCATTTCTAGCATGTTTGGTTGAAATTGGAAATTTACATTTTTCACTTTTGTCAGACAATTGCAATATTCTCACAATAAGCTAATTAGCTCAATTGGAGCATTTCTAGCATGTTTGGTTGAAATTGAAAATTTACATTTTTCAGTTTTGTCAAACGTTTGTAAAATTCTTACAGTAGGCTTATTTCGCAATTCGAGCATTTCTAGCATGTTTGGTTGAAATTGGAAATTTACATTTTTCAGTTTTGTCAGACGTTTGTATTATTCTCACAATAAGCTAATTAGCTCAATTGGAGCATTTCTAGCATGTTTGGTTGAAATTGGAAATTTACATTTTTCAGTTTGGTCAGACGTTTGTAATATTCTCACAATAAGCTAATTAGCTCAATTGGAGCATTTCTAGCATGTTTGGTTGAAATTGGAAATTTACATTTTTCAGTTTGGTCAGACGTTTGTAATATTCTCACAATAAGCTAATCAGCTCAATTGGAGCATTTCTAGCATGTTTGGTTGAAATTGGAAATTTACATTTTTCACTTTTGTCAGACAATTGCAATATTCTCACAATAAGCTAATTAGCTCAATTGGAGCATTTCTAGCATGTTTGGTTGAAATTGGAAATTTCTATTTTTCAGTTTTGTCAGACGTTTGTAATATTCTCACAATAAGCTAATTAGCTCAATTGGAGCATTTCTAGCATGTTTGGTTGAAATTGGAAATTTACATTTTTCAGTTTGGTCAGACGTTTGTAATATTCTCACAATAAGCTAATTAGCTCAATTGGAGCATTTCTAGCATGTTTGGTTGAAATTGGAAATTTACATTTTTCACTTTTGTCAGACAATTGCAATATTCTCACAATAAGCTAATTAGCTCAATTGGAGCATTTCTAGCATGTTTGGTTGAATTTGGAAATTTACATTTTTCAGTTTTGTCAGACGTTTGTAATATTCTCACAATAAGCTAATTAGCTCAATTGGAGCATTTCTAGCATGTTTGGTTGAAATTGGAAATTTACATTTTTCAGTTTTGTCAGACGTTTGTAATATTCTCACAATAAGCTAATTAGCTCAATTGGAGCATTTCTAGCATGTTTGGTTGAAATTGGAAATTTACATTTTTCACTTTTGTCAGACAATTGCAATATTCTGTCAATAAGCTAATTAGCTCAATTGGAGCATTTCTAGCATGTTTGGTTGAAATTGAAAATTTACATTTTTCACTTTTGTCAAACGTTTGTAATATTCTCACAATAAGCTAATTAGCTCAATTGGAGCATTTCTAGCATGTTTGGTTGAAATTGGAAAATTACATTTTTCAGTTTTGTCAGACGTTTGTAATATTCTCACAATAAGCTAATTAGCTCAATTGGAGCATTTCTAGCATGTTTGGTTGAAATTGGAAAATTACCTTTTTCAGTTTTGTCAGACATTTGTAATATTCTCACAATAAGCTAATTAGCTCAATTGGAGCATTTCTAGCATGTTTGGTTGAAATTGGAAATTTACATTTTTCAGTTTGGTCAGACGTTTGTAATATTCTCACAATAAGCTAATTAGCTCAATTGGAGCATTTCTAGCATGTTTGGTTGAAATTGGAAAATTACATTTTTCAGTTTTGTCAGACAATTGCAATATTCTCACAATAAGCTAATTAGCTCAATTGGAGCATTTCTAGCATGTTTGGTTTAAATTGGAAATTTACATTTTTCACTTTTGTCAGACAGTTGCAATATTCTCACAATAAGCTAATTAGCTCAATTGGAGCATTTCTAGCATGTTTGGTTGAAATTGGAAAATTACATTTTTCAGTTTTGTCAGACGTTTGTAATATTCTCACAATAAGCTAATTAGCTCAATTGGAGCATTTCTAGCATGTTTGGTTGAAATTGGAAAATTACATTTTTCAGTTTTGTCAGACGTTTGTAATATTCTCACAATAAGCATATTAGCTCAATTGGAGCATTTCTAGCATGTTTGGTTGAAATTGGAAATTTACATTTTTCAGTTTTGTCAGACGTTTGTAATATTCTCACAATAAGCTAATTAGCTCAATTGGAGCATTTCTAGCATGTTTGGTTGAAATTGGAAAATTACATTTTTCAGTTTTGTCAGACGTTTGTAATATTCTCACAATATGCGAATTAGCTCAATTGGAGCATTTCTAGCATGTTTGGTTGAAATTGGAAATTTACATTTTTCAGTTTGGTCAGACGTTTGTAATATTCTCACAATAAGCTAATTAGCTCAATTGGAGCATTTCTAGCATGTTTGGTTGAAATTGGAAAATTACATTTTTCAGTTTTGTCAGACGTTTGTAATATTCTCACAATAAGCTAATTAGCTCAATTGGAGCATTTCTAGCATGTTTGGTTGAAATTGGAAATTTACATTTTTCAGTTTGGTCAGACGTTTGTAATATTCTCACAATAAGCTAATTAGCTCAATTGGAGCATTTCTAGCATGTTTGGTTGAAATTGGAAATTTCTATTTTTCAGTTTTGTCAGACGTTTGTAATATTCTCACAATAAGCTAATTAGCTCAATTGGAGCATTTCTAGCATGTTTGGTTGAAATTGGAAATTTACATTTTTCACTTTTGTCATACGTTTGTAATATTCTCACAATAAGCTAATTAGCTCAACTGGAGCATTTCTAGCATGTTTGGTTGAAATTGAAAATTTACATTTTTCAGTTTTGTCAGACGTTTGTAATATTCTCACAATAAGCTAATTAGCTCAATTGGAGCATTTCTAGCATGTTTGGTTGAAATTGGAAATTTACATTTTTCAGTTTTGTCAGACGTTTGTAATATTCTCACAATAAGCTAATTAGCTCAGTTGGAGCATTTCTAGCATGTTTGGTTAAAATTGGAAATTTACATTTTTCAGTTTTGTCAGACGTTTGTAATATTCTCACAATAAGCTAATTAGCTCAATTGGAGCATTTCTAGCATGTTTGGTTGAAATTGGAAAATTACATTTTTCAGTTTGGTCAGACGTTTGTAATATTCTCACAATAAGCTAATTAGCTCAATTGGAGCATTTCTAGCATGTTTGGTTGAAATTGGAAAATTACATTTTTCAGTTTTGTCAGACAATTGCAATATTCTCACAATAAGCTAATTAGCTCAATTGGAGCATTTCTAGCATGTTTGGTTGAAATTGGAAAATTACATTTTTCAGTTTTGTCAGACGTTTGTAATATTCTCACAATAAGCTAATTAGCTCAATTGGAGCATTTCTAGCATGTTTGGTTGAAATTGGAAATTTACATTTTTCAGTTTTGTCAGACGTTTGTAATATTCTCACAATAAGCTAATTAGCTCAATTGGAGCATTTCTAGCATGTTTGGTTAAAATTGGAAATTTACATTTTTCAGTTTGGTCAGACGTTTGTAATATTCTCACAATAAGCTAATTAGCTCAATTGGAGCATTTCTAGCATGTTTGGTTGAAATTGGAAATTTACATTTTTCACTTTTGTCAGACATATGCAATATTCTCACAATAAGCTAATTAGCTCAATTGGAGCATTTCTAGCATGTTTGGTTGAAATTGAAAATTTACATTTTTCAGTTTTGTCAAACGTTTGTAAAATTCTTACAGTAGGCTTATTTCGCAATTCGAGCATTTCTAGCATGTTTGGTTGAAATTGGAGATTTACATTTTTCAGTTTTGTCAGACGTTTGTATTATTCTCACAATAAGCTAATTAGCTCAATTGGAGCATTTCTAGCATGTTTGGTTGAAATTGGAAATTTACATTTTTCAGTTTGGTCAGACGTTTGTAATATTCTCACAATAAGCTAATTAGCTCAATTGGAGCATTTCTAGCATGTTTGGTTGAAATTGGAAATTTACATTTTTCAGTTTGGTCAGACGTTTGTAATATTCTCACAATAAGCTAATCAGCTCAATTGGAGCATTTCTAGCATGTTTGGTTGAAATTGGAAATTTACATTTTTCACTTTTGTCAGACAACTGCAATATTCTCACAATAAGCTAATTAGCTCAATTGGAGCATTTCTAGCATGTTTGGTTGAAATTGAAAATTTACATTTTTCAGTTTTGTCAAACGTTTGTAATATTCTCACAATAAGCTAATTAGCTCAATTGGAGCATTTCTAGCATGTTTGGTTGAAATTGGAAATTTACATTTTTCAGTTTGGTCAGACGTTTGTAATATTCTCACAATAAGCTCATTGGCTCAATTGGAGCATTTCTAGCATGTTTGGTTGAAATTGGAAAATTACATTTTTCACGTTTGTCAGACGTTTGTAATATTCTCACAATAAGCTAATTAGCTCAATTGGAGCATTTCTAGCATGTTTGGTTGAAATTGGAAATTTACATTTTTCACTTTTGTCAGACAATTGCAATATTCTCACAATAAGCTAATTAGCTCAATTGGAGCATTTCTAGCATGTTTGGTTGAAATTGAAAATTTACATTTTTCAGTTTTGTCAAACGTTTGTAAAATTCTTACAGTAGGCTTATTTCGCAATTCGAGCATTTCTAGAATGTTTGGTTGAAATTGGAAATTTACATTTTTCAGTTTTGTCAGACGTTTGTATTATTCTCACAATAAGCTAATTAGCTCAATTGGAGCATTTCTAGCATGTTTGGTTGAAATTGGAAATTTACATTTTTCAGTTTGGTCAGACGTTTGTAATATTCTCACAATAAGCTAATTAGCTCAATTGGAGCATTTCTAGCATGTTTGGTTGAAATTGGAAATTTACATTTTTCACTTTTGTCAGACAATTGCAATATTCTCACAATAAGCTAATTAGCTCAATTGGAGCATTTCTAGCATGTTTGGTTGAAATTGGAAATTTACATTTTTCAGTTTTGTCAGACGTTTGTAATATTCTCACAATAAGCTAATTAGCTCAATTGGAGCATTTCTAGCATGTTTGGTTGAAATTGGAAATTTACATTTTTCAGTTTTGTCAGACGTTTGTAATATTCTCACAATAAGCTAATTAGCTCAATTGGAGCATTTCTAGCATGTTTGGTTGAAATTGGAAATTTACATTTTTCACTTTTGTCAGACAATTGCAATATTCTGTCAATAAGCTAATTAGCTCAATTGGAGCATTTCTAGCATGTTTGGTTGAAATTGAAAATTTACATTTTTCAGTTTTGTCAAACGTTTGTAATATTCTCACAATAAGCTAATTAGCTCAATTGGAGCATTTCTAGCATGTTTGGTTGAAATTGGAAATTTACATTTTTCAGTTTTGTCAGACGTTTGTAATATTCTCACAATAAGCTAATTAGCTCAATTGGAGCATTTCTAGCATGTTTGGTTGAAATTGGAAAATTACCTTTTTCAGTTTTGTCAGACATTTGTAATATTCTCACAATAAGCTAATTAGCTCAATTGGAGCATTTCTAGCATGTTTGGTTGAAATTGGAAATTTACATTTTTCAGTTTGGTCAGACGTTTGTAATATTCTCACAATAAGCTAATTAGCTCAATTGGAGCATTTCTAGCATGTTTGGTTGAAATTGGAAAATTACATTTTTCAGTTTTGTCAGACAATTGCAATATTCTCACAATAAGCTAATTAGCTCAATTGGAGCATTTCTAGCATGTTTGGTTTAAATTGGAAGTTTACATTTTTCACTTTTGTCAGACAGTTGCAATATTCTCACAATAAGCTAATTAGCTCAATTGGAGCATTTCTAGCATGTTTGGTTGAAATTGGAAAATTACATTTTTCAGTTTTGTCAGACGTTTGTAATATTCTCACAATAAGCTAATTAGCTCAATTGGAGCATTTCTAGCATGTTTGGTTGAAATTGGAAAATTACATTTTTCAGTTTTGTCAGACGTTTGTAATATTCTCACAATAAGCATATTAGCTCAATTGGAGCATTTCTAGCATGTTTGGTTGAAATTGGAAATTTACATTTTTCAGTTTTGTCAGACGTTTGTAATATTCTCACAATAAGCTAATTAGCTCAATTGGAGCATTTCTAGCATGTTTGGTTGAAATTGGAAAATTACATTTTTCAGTTTTGTCAGACGTTTGTAATATTCTCACAATATGCGAATTAGCTCAATTGGAGCATTTCTAGCATGTTTGGTTGAAATTGGAAATTTACATTTTTCAGTTTGGTCAGACGTTTGTAATATTCTCACAATAAGCTAATTAGCTCAATTGGAGCATTTCTAGCATGTTTGGTTGAAATTGGAAAATTACATTTTTCAGTTTTGTCAGACGTTTGTAATATTCTCACAATAAGCTAATTAGCTCAATTGGAGCATTTCTAGCATGTTTGGTTGAAATTGGAAATTTACATTTTTCAGTTTGGTCAGACGTTTGTAATATTCTCACAATAAGCTAATTAGCTCAATTGGAGCATTTCTAGCATGTTTGGTTGAAATTGGAAATTTCTATTTTTCAGTTTTGTCAGACGTTTGTAATATTCTCACAATAAGCTAATTAGCTCAATTGGAGCATTTCTAGCATGTTTGGTTGAAATTGGAAATTTACATTTTTCACTTTTGTCATACGTTTGTAATATTCTCACAATAAGCTAATTAGCTCAACTGGAGCATTTCTAGCATGTTTGGTTGAAATTGAAAATTTACATTTTTCAGTTTTGTCAGACGTTTGTAATATTCTCACAATAAGCTAATTAGCTCAATTGGAGCATTTCTAGCATGTTTGGTTGAAATTGGAAATTTACATTTTTCAGTTTTGTCAGACGTTTGTAATATTCTCACAATAAGCTAATTAGCTCAATTGGAGCATTTCTAGCATGTTTGGTTAAAATTGGAAATTTACATTTTTCAGTTTTGTCAGACGTTTGTAATATTCTCACAATAAGCTAATTAGCTCAATTGGAGCATTTCTAGCATGTTTGGTTGAAATTGGAAATTTACATTTTTCAGTTTGGTCAGACGTTTGTAATATTCTCACAATAAGCTAATTAGCTCAATTGGAGCATTTCTAGCATGTTTGGTTGAAATTGGAAAATTACATTTTTCAGTTTTGTCAGACAATTGCAATATTCTCACAATAAGCTAATTAGCTCAATTGGAGCATTTCTAGCATGTTTGGTTTAAATTGGAAATTTACATTTTTCACTTTTGTCAGACAGTTGCAATATTCTCACAATAAGCTAATTAGCTCAATTGGAGCATTTCTAGCATGTTTGGTTGAAATTGGAAAATTACATTTTTCAGTTTTGTCAGACGTTTGTAATATTCTCACAATAAGCTAATTAGCTCAATTGGAGCATTTCTAGCATGTTTGGTTAAAATTGGAAATTTACATTTTTCAGTTTTGTCAGACGTTTGTAATATTCTCACAATAAGCTAATTAGCTCAATTGGAGCATTTCTAGCATGTTTGGTTGAAATTGGAAATTTACATTTTTCAGTTTGGTCAGACGTTTGTAATATTCTCACAATAAGCTAATTAGCTCAATTGGAGCATTTCTAGCATGTTTGGTTGAAATTGGAAAATTACATCTTTCAGTTTTGTCAGACAATTGCAATATTCTCACAATAAGCTAATTAGCTCAATTGGAGCATTTCTAGCATGTTTGGTTTAAATTGGAAATTTACATTTTTCACTTTTGTCAGACAGTTGCAATATTCTCACAATAAGCTAATTAGCTCAATTGGAGCATTTCTAGCATGTTTGGTTGAAATTGGAAAATTACATTTTTCAGTTTTGTCAGACGTTTGTAATATTCTCACAATAAGCTAATTAGCTCAATTGGAGCATTTCTAGCATGTTTGGTTGAAATTGGAAAATTACATTTTTCAGTTTTGTCAGACGTTTGTAATATTCTCACAATAAGCATATTAGCTCAATTGGAGCATTTCTAGCATGTTTGGTTGAAATTGGAAATTTACATTTTTCAGTTTGGTCAGACGTTTGTAATATTCTCACAATAAGCTAATTAGCTCAATTGGAGCATTTCTAGCATGTTTGGTTGAAATTGGAAATTTACATTTTTCAGTTTTGTCAGACGTTTGTAATATTCTCACAATAAGCTAATTAGCTCAATTGGAGCATTTCTAGCATGTTTGGTTGAAATTGGAAAATTACATTTTTCAGTTTTGTCAGACGTTTGTAATATTCTCACAATAAGCTAATTAGCTCAATTGGAGCATTTCTAGCATGTTTGGTTGAAATTGGAAATTTACATTTTTCAGTTTGGTCAGACGTTTGTAATATTCTCACAATAAGCTAATTAGCTCAATTGGAGCATTTCTAGCATGTTTGGTTGAAATTGGAAATTTCTATTTTTCAGTTTTGTCAGACGTTTGTAATATTCTCACAATAAGCTAATTAGCTCAATTGGAGCATTTCTAGCATGTTTGGTTGAAATTGAAAATTTACATTTTTCACTTTTGTCAGACGTTTGTAATATTCTCACAATAAGCTAATTAGCTCAACTGGAGCATTTCTAGCATGTTTGGTTGAAATTGAAAATTTACATTTTTCAGTTTTGTCAGACGTTTGTAATATTCTCACAATAAGCTAATTAGCTCAATTGGAGCATTTCTAGCATGTTTGGTTGAAATTGGAAATTTACATTTTTCAGTTTTGTCAGACGTTTGTAATATTCTCACAATAAGCTAATTAGCTCAATTGGAGCATTTCTAGCATGTTTGGTTAAAATTGGAAATTTACATTTTTCAGTTTTGTCAGACGTTTGTAATATTCTCACAATAAGCTAATTAGCTCAATTGGAGCATTTCTAGCATGTTTGGTTGAAATTGGAAATTTACATTTTTCAGTTTTGTCAGACGTTTGTAATATTCTCACAATAAGCTAATTAGCTCAATTGGAGCATTTCTAGCATGTTTGGTTGAAATTGGAAATTTACATTTTTCAGTTTTGTCAGACGTTTGTAATATTCTCACAATAAGCTAATTAGCTCAATTGGAGCATTTCTAGCATGTTTGGTTGAAATTGGAAATTTACATTTTTCACTTTTGTCAGACGTTTGTAATATTCTAACAATAAGCTAATTAGCTCAATTGGAGCATTTCTAGCATGTTTGGTTGAAATTGGAAATTTACATTTTTCAGTTTTGTCAGACAATTGCAATATTCTATCAATAAGCTAATTAGCTCAATTGGAGCATTTCTAGCATGTTTGGTTGAAATTGGAAGTTTCTATTTTTCAGTTTTGTCAGACGTTTGTAATATTCTCACAATAAGCTAATTAGCTCAATTGGAACATTTCTAGCTTGTTTGGTTGAAATTGGAAATTTACATTTTTCAGTTTGGTCAGACGTTTGTAATATTCTCACAATAAGCTAATTAGCTCAATTGGAGCATTTCTAGCATGTTTGGTTGAAATTGGAAATTCCTATTTTTCAGTTTTGTCAGACGTTTGTAATATTCTCACAATAAGCTAATTAGCTCAATTTGAGCATTTCTAGCATGTTTGGTTGAAATTGGAAATTTACATTTTTCACTTTTGTCAGACAATTGCAATATTCTCACAATAAGCTAATTAGCTCAATTTGAGCATTTCTAGCATGTTTGGTTGAAATTGGAAATTTACATTTTTCAGTTTTGTCAGACGTTTGTATTATTCTCACAATAAGCTAATTAGCTCAATTGGAGCATTTCTAGCATGTTTGGTTGAAATTGGAAATTTACATTTTTCAGTTTTGTCAGACAATTGCAATATTCTATCAATAAGCTAATTAGCTCAATTGGAGCATTTCTAGCATGTTTGGTTGAAATTGGAAATTTACATTTTTCAGTTTGGTCAGACGTTTGTAATATTCTCACAATAAGCTAATTAGCTCAATTGGAGCATTTCTAGCATGTTTGGTTGAAATTGGAAATTTACATTTTTCAGTTTGGTCAGACGTTTGTAATATTCTCACAATAAGCTAATTAGCTCAATTGGAGCATTTCTAGCATGTTTGGTTGAAATTGGAAATTTACATTTTTCACTTTTGTCAGACAATTGCAATATTCTCACAATAAGCTAATTAGCTCAATTGGAGCATTTCTAGCATGTTTGGTTGAAATTGGAAATTTACATTTTTCAGTTTTGTCAGACGTTTGTATTATTCTCACAATAAGCTAATTAGCTCAATTGGAGCATTTCTAGCATGTTTGGTTGAAATTGGAAATTTACATTTTTCAGTTTGGTCAGACGTTTGTAATATTCTCACAATAAGCTAATTAGCTCAATTGGAGCATTTCTAGCATGTTTGGTTGAAATTGGAAATTTACATTTTTCAGTTTGGTCAGACGTTTGTAATATTCTCACAATAAGCTAATTAGCTCAATTGGAGCATTTCTAGCATGTTTGGTTGAAATTGGAAATTTACATTTTTCAGTTTTGTCAGACGTTTGTAATATTCTCACAATAAGCTAATTAGCTCAATTGGAGCATTTCTAGCATGTTTGGTTAAAATTGGAAATTTACATTTTTCAGTTTTGTCAGACGTTTGTAATATTCTCACAATAAGCTAATTAGCTCAATTGGAGCATTTCTAGCATGTTTGGTTGAAATTGGAAATTTACATTTTTCAGTTTTGTCAGACGTTTGTAATATTCTCACAATAAGCTAATTAGCTCAATTGGAGCATTTCTAGCATGTTTGGTTGAAATTGGAAATTTACATTTTTCAGTTTTGTCAGACGTTTGTAATATTCTCACAATAAGCTAATTAGCTCAATTGGAGCATTTCTAGCATGTTTGGTTGAAATTGGAAATTTACATTTTTCACTTTTGTCAGACGTTTGTAATATTCTAACAATAAGCTAATTAGCTCAATTGGAGCATTTCTAGCATGTTTGGTTGAAATTGGAAATTTACATTTTTCAGTTTTGTCAGACAATTGCAATATTCTATCAATAAGCTAATTAGCTCAATTGGAGCATTTCTAGCATGTTTGGTTGAAATTGGAAGTTTCTATTTTTCAGTTTTGTCAGACGTTTGTAATATTCTCACAATAAGCTAATTAGCTCAATTGGAACATTTCTAGCTTGTTTGGTTGAAATTGGAAATTTACATTTTTCAGTTTGGTCAGACGTTTGTAATATTCTCACAATAAGCTAATTAGCTCAATTGGAGCATTTCTAGCATGTTTGGTTGAAATTGGAAATTCCTATTTTTCAGTTTTGTCAGACGTTTGTAATATTCTCACAATAAGCTAATTAGCTCAATTTGAGCATTTCTAGCATGTTTGGTTGAAATTGGAAATTTACATTTTTCACTTTTGTCAGACAATTGCAATATTCTCACAATAAGCTAATTAGCTCAATTTGAGCATTTCTAGCATGTTTGGTTGAAATTGGAAATTTACATTTTTCAGTTTTGTCAGACGTTTGTATTATTCTCACAATAAGCTAATTAGCTCAATTGGAGCATTTCTAGCATGTTTGGTTGAAATTGGAAATTTACATTTTTCAGTTTTGTCAGACAATTGCAATATTCTATCAATAAGCTAATTAGCTCAATTGGAGCATTTCTAGCATGTTTGGTTGAAATTGGAAATTTACATTTTTCAGTTTGGTCAGACGTTTGTAATATTCTCACAATAAGCTAATTAGCTCAATTGGAGCATTTCTAGCATGTTTGGTTGAAATTGGAAATTTACATTTTTCAGTTTGGTCAGACGTTTGTAATATTCTCACAATAAGCTAATTAGCTCAATTGGAGCATTTCTAGCATGTTTGGTTGAAATTGGAAATTTACATTTTTCACTTTTGTCAGACAATTGCAATATTCTCACAATAAGCTAATTAGCTCAATTGGAGCATTTCTAGCATGTTTGGTTGAAATTGGAAATTTACATTTTTCAGTTTTGTCAGACGTTTGTATTATTCTCACAATAAGCTAATTAGCTCAATTGGAGCATTTCTAGCATGTTTGGTTGAAATTGGAAATTTACATTTTTCAGTTTGGTCAGACGTTTGTAATATTCTCACAATAAGCTAATTAGCTCAATTGGAGCATTTCTAGCATGTTTGGTTGAAATTGGAAATTTACATTTTTCAGTTTGGTCAGACGTTTGTAATATTCTCACAATAAGCTAATTAGCTCAATTGGAGCATTTCTAGCATGTTTGGTTAAAATTGGAAATTTACATTTTTCACTTTTGTCAGACAATTGCAATATTCTCACAATAAGCTAATTAGCTCAATTGGAGCATTTCTAGCATGTTTGGTTGAAATTGGAAATTTACATTTTTCAGTTTGGTCAGACGTTTGTAATATTCTCACAATAAGCTAATCAGCTCAATTGGAGCATTTCTAGCATGTTTGGTTGAAATTGGAAATTTACATTTTTCACTTTTGTCAGACAATTGCAATATTCTCACAATGAGCTAATTAGCTCAATTGGAGCATTTCTAGCATGTTTGGTTGAAATTGGAAAATTACATTTTTCAGTTTGGTCAGACGTTTGTAATATTCTCACAATAAGCTAATCAGCTCAATTGGAGCATTTCTAGCATGTTTGGTTGAAATTGGAAATTTACATTTTTCAGTTTTGTCAGACGTTTGTAATATTCTCACAATAAGCTAATTAGCTCAATTGGAGCATTTCTAGCATGTTTGGTTGAAATTGGAAATTTAAATTTTTCACTTTTGTCAGACAATTGCAATATTCTCACAATAAGCTAATTAGCTCAATTGGAGCATTTCTAGCATGTTTGGTTGAAATTGAAAATTTACATTTTTCAGTTTTGTCAAACGTTTGTAAAATTCTTTCAGGAGGCTTATTTCGCAATTCGAGCATTTCTAGCATGTTTGGTTGAAATTGGAAATTTACATTTTTCAGTTTTGTCAGACGTTTGTAATATTCTCACAATAAGCTAATTAGCTCAATTGGAACATTTCTAGCTTGTTTGGTTGAAATTGGAAATTTACATTTTTCAGTTTGGTCAGACGTTTGTAATATTCTCACAATAAGCTAATTAGCTCAATTGGAGCATTTCTAGCATGTTTGGTTGAAATTGGAAATTTCTATTTTTCAGTTTTGTCAGACGTTTGTAATATTCTCACAATAAGCTAATTAGCTCAATTGGAGCATTTCTAGCATGTTTGGTTATAATTTGAAATTTACATTTTTCAGTTTGGTCAGACGTTTGTAATATTCTCACAATAAGCTAATTAGCTCAATTGGAGCATTTCTAGCATGTTTGGTTGAAATTGGAAATTTACATTTTTCAGTTTTGTCAGACGTTTGTAATATTCTAACAATAAGCTAATTAGCTCAATTGGAGCATTTCTAGCATGTTTGGTTGAAATTGGAAACTTACATTTTTCAGTTTTGTCAGACAATTGCAATATTCTATCAATAAGCTAATTAGCTCAATTGGAGCATTTCTAGCATGTTTGGTTGAAATTGGAAATTTCTATTTTTCAGTTTTGTCAGACGTTTGTAATATTCTCACAATAAGCTAATTAGCTCAATTGGAACATTTCTAGCTTGTTTGGTTGAAATTGGAAATTTACATTTTTCAGTTTGGTCAGACGTTTGTAATATTCTCACAATAAGCTAATTAGCTCAATTGGAGCATTTCTAGCATGTTTGGTTGAAATTGGAAATTTCTATTTTTCAGTTTTGTCAGACGTTTGTAATATTCTCACAATAAGCTAATTAGCTCAATTTGAGCATTTCTAGCATGTTTGGTTGAAATTGGAAATTTACATTTTTCACTTTTGTCGGACGTTTGTAATATTCTCACAATAAGCTAATTAGCTCAATTGGAGCATTTCTAGCATGTTTGGTTGAAATTGAAAATTTACATTTTTCAGTGTTGTCAGAGGTTTGTAATATTCTCACAATAAGCTAATTAGCTCAATTGGAGCATTTCTAGCATGTTTGGTTGAAATTGGAAATTTACATTTTTCAGTTTTGTCAGACGTTGGTAATATTCTCACAATAAGCTAATTAGCTCAATTGGAGCATTTCTAGCATGTTTGGTTGAAATTGGAAATTTACATTTTTCAGTTTGGTCAGACGTTTGTAATATTCTCACAATAAGCTAATTAGCTCAATTGGAGCATTTCTAGCATGTTTGGTTGAAATTGGAAATTTACAATTTTCACTTTTGTCAGACAATTGCAATATTTTCACAATAAGCTAATTAGCTCAATTGGAGCATTTCTAGCATGTTTGGTTGAAATTGGAAAATTACCTTTTTCAGTTTTGTCAGACATTTGTAATATTCTCACAATAAGCTAATTAGCTCAATTGGAGCATTTCTAGCATGTTTGGTTGAAATTGGAAATTTACATTTTTCAGTTTTGTCAAATGTTTGTAAAATTCTTTCAGTAGGCTTATTTCGCAATTCGAGCATTTCTAGCATGTTTGGTTGAAATTGGAAATTTACATTTTTCAGTTTTGTCAGACGTTTGTAATATTCTCACAATAAGCTAATTAGCTCAATTGGAACACTTCTAGCTTGTTTGGTTGAAATTGGAAATTTACATTTTTCAGTTTGGTCAGACGTTTGTAATATTCTCACAATAAGCTAATTAGCTCAATTGGAGCATTTCTAGCAGGTTTGGTTGAAATTGGAAATTTCTATTTTTCAGTTTTGTCAGACGTTTGTAATATTCTCACAATAAGCTAATTAGCTCAATTGGAGCATTTCTAGCATGTTTGGTTATAATTTGAAATTTACATTTTTCAGTTTGGTCAGACGTTTGTAATATTCTCACAATAAGCTAATTAGCTCAATTGGAGCATTTCTAGCATGTTTGGTTGAAATTGGAAATTTACATTTTTCAGTTTTGTCAGACGTTTGTAATATTCTAACAATAAGCTAATTAGCTCAATTGGAGCATTTCTAGCATGTTTGGTTGAAATTGGAAACTTACATTTTTCAGTTTTGTCAGACAATTGCAATATTCTATCAATAAGCTAATTAGCTCAATTGGAGCATTTCTAGCATGTTTGGTTGAAATTGGAAATTTCTATTTTTCAGTTTTGTCAGACGTTTGTAATATTCTCACAATAAGCTAATTAGCTCAATTGGAACATTTCTAGCTTGTTTGGTTGAAATTGGAAATTTACATTTTTCAGTTTGGTCAGACGTTTGTAATATTCTCACAATAAGCTAATTAGCTCAATTGGAGCATTTCTAGCATGTTTGGTTGAAATTGGAAATTTCTATTTTTCAGTTTTGTCAGACGTTTGTAATATTCTCACAATAAGCTAATTAGCTCAATTTGAGCATTTCTAGCATGTTTGGTTGAAATTGGAAATTTACATTTTTCACTTTTGTCGGACGTTTGTAATATTCTCACAATAAGCTAATTAGCTCAATTGGAGCATTTCTAGCATGTTTGGTTGAAATTGAAAATTTACATTTTTCAGTGTTGTCAGAGGTTTGTAATATTCTCACAATAAGCTAATTAGCTCAATTGGAGCATTTCTAGCATGTTTGGTTGAAATTGGAAATTTACATTTTTCAGTTTGGTCAGACGTTTGTAATATTCTCACAATAAGCTAATTAGCTCAATTGGAGCATTTCTAGCATGTTTGGTTGAAATTGGAAATTTACAATTTTCACTTTTGTCAGACAATTGCAATATTCTCACAATAAGCTAATTAGCTCAATTGGAGCATTTCTAGCATGTTTGGTTGAAATTGGAAAATTACCTTTTTCAGTTTTGTCAGACATTTGTAATATTCTCACAATAAGCTAATTAGCTCAATTGGAGCATTTCTAGCATCTTTGGTTGAAATTGGAAATTTACATTTTTCAGTTTGGTCAGACGTTTGTAATATTCTCACAATAAGCTAATTAGCTCAATTGGAGCATTTCTAGCATGTTTGGTTGAAATTGGAAAATTACATTTTTCAGTTTTGTCAGACAATTGCAATATTCTCACAATAAGCTAATTAGCTCAATTGGAGCATTTCTAGCATGTTTGGTTTAAATTGGAAATTTACATTTTTCACTTTTGTCAGATAGTTGCAATATTCTCACAATAAGCTAATTAGCTCAATTGGAGCATTTCTAGCATGTTTGGTTGAAATTGGAAAATTACATTTTTCAGTTTTGTCAGACGTTTGTAATATTCTCACAATAAGCTAATTAGCTCAAATGGAGCATTTCTAGCATGTTTGGTTGAAATTGGAAAATTACATTTTTCAGTTTTGTCAGACGTTTGTAATATTCTCACAATAAGCATATTAGCTCAATTGGAGCATTTCTAGCATGTTTGGTTGAAATTGGAAATTTACATTTTTCAGTTTTGTCAGACGTTTGTAATATTCTCACAATAAGCTAATTAGCTCAATTGGAGCATTTCTAGCATGTTTGGTTGAAATTGGAAAATTACATTTTTCAGTTTTGTCAGACGTTTGTAATATTCTCACAATATGCGAATTAGCTCAATTGGAGCATTTCTAGCATGTTTGGTTGAAATTGGAAATTTACATTTTTCAGTTTGGTCAGACGTTTGTAATATTCTCACAATAAGCTAATTAGCTCAATTGGAGCATTTCTAGCATGTTTGGTTGAAATTGGAAAATTACATTTTTCAGTTTTGTCAGACGTTTGTAATATTCTCACAATAAGCTAATTAGCTCAATTGGAGCATTTCTAGCATGTTTGGTTGAAATTGGAAATTTACATTTTTCAGTTTGGTCAGACGTTTGTAATATTCTCACAATAAGCTAATTAGCTCAATTGGAGCATTTCTAGCATGTTTGGTTGAAATTGGAAATTTACATTTTTCAGTTTTGTCAGACGTTTGTAATATTCTCACAATAAGCTAATTAGCTCAATTGGAGCATTTCTAGCATGTTTGGTTGAAATTGGAAATTTACATTTTTCACTTTTGTCAGACGTTTGTAATATTCTCACAATAAGCTAATTAGCTCAACTGGAGCATTTCTAGCATGTTTGGTTGAAATTGAAAATTTACATTTTTCAGTTTTGTCAGACGTTTGTAATATTCTCACAATAAGCTAATTAGCTCAATTGGAGCATTTCTAGCATGTTTGGTTGAAATTGGAAATTTACATTTTTCAGTTTTGTCAGACGTTTGTAATATTCTCACAATAAGCTAATTAGCTCAATTGGAGCATTTCTAGCATGTTTGGTTAAAATTGGAAATTTACATTTTTCAGTTTTGTCAGACGTTTGTAATATTCTCACAATAAGCTAATTAGCTCAATTGGAGCATTTCTAGCATGTTTGGTTGAAATTGGAAAATTACATTTTTCAGTTTTGTCAGACGTTTGTAATATTCTCACAATAAGCTAATTAGCTCAATTGGAGCATTTCTAGCATGTTTGGTTGAAATTGGAAAATTACATTTTTCAGTTTTGTCAGACAATTGCAATATTCTCACAATAAGCTAATTAGCTCAATTGGAGCATTTCTAGCATGTTTGGTTTAAATTGGAAATTTACATTTTTCACTTTTGTCAGACAGTTGCAATATTCTCACAATAAGCTAATTAGCTCAATTGGAGCATTTCTAGCATGTTTGGTTGAAATTGGAAAATTACATTTTTCAGTTTTGTCAGACGTTTGTAATATTCTCACAATAAGCTAATTAGCTCAATTGGAGCATTTCTAGCATGTTTGGTTAAAATTGGAAATTTACATTTTTCAGTTTTGTCAGACGTTTGTAATATTCTCACAATAAGCTAATTAGCTCAATTGGAGCATTTCTAGCATGTTTGGTTGAAATTGGAAATTTACATTTTTCAGTTTGGTCAGACGTTTGTAATATTCTCACAATAAGCTAATTAGCTCAATTGGAGCATTTCTAGCATGTTTGGTTGAAATTGGAAAATTACATTTTTCAGTTTTGTCAGACAATTGCAATATTCTCACAATAAGCTAATTAGCTCAATTGGAGCATTTCTAGCATGTTTGGTTTAAATTGGAAATTTACATTTTTCACTTTTGTCAGACAGTTGCAATATTCTCACAATAAGCTAATTAGCTCAATTGGAGCATTTCTAGCATGTTTGGTTGAAATTGGAAAATTACATTTTTCAGTTTTGTCAGACGTTTGTAATATTCTCACAATAAGCTAATTAGCTCAATTGGAGCATTTCTAGCATGTTTGGTTGAAATTGGAAAATTACATTTTTCAGTTTTGTCAGACGTTTGTAATATTCTCACAATAAGCATATTAGCTCAATTGGAGCATTTCTAGCATGTTTGGTTGAAATTGGAAATTTACATTTTTCAGTTTGGTCAGACGTTTGTAATATTCTCACAATAAGCTAATTAGCTCAATTGGAGCATTTCTAGCATGTTTGGTTGAAATTGGAAATTTACATTTTTCAGTTTTGTCAGACGTTTGTAATATTCTCACAATAAGCTAATTAGCTCAATTGGAGCATTTCTAGCATGTTTGGTTGAAATTGGAAAATTACATTTTTCAGTTTTGTCAGATGTTTGTAATATTCTCACAATATGCGAATTAGCTCAATTGGAGCATTTCTAGCATGTTTGGTTGAAATTGGAAATTTACATTTTTCAGTTTGGTCAGACGTTTGTAATATTCTCACAATAAGCTAATTAGCTCAATTGGAGCATTTCTAGCATGTTTGGTTGAAATTGGAAAATCACATTTTTCAGTTTTGTCAGACGTTTGTAATATTCTCACAATAAGCTAATTAGCTCAATTGGAGCATTTCTAGCATGTTTGGTTGAAATTGGAAATTTACATTTTTCAGTTTGGTCAGACGTTTGTAATATTCTCACAATAAGCTAATTAGCTCAATTGGAGCATTTCTAGCATGTTTGGTTGAAATTGGAAATTTCTATTTTTCAGTTTTGTCAGACGTTTGTAATATTCTCACAATAAGCTAATTAGCTCAATTGGAGCATTTCTAGCATGTTTGGTTGAAATTGGAAATTTACATTTTTCACTTTTGTCAGACGTTTGTAATATTCTCACAATAAGCTAATTAGCTCAACTGGAGCATTTCTAGCATGTTTGGTTGAAATTGAAAATTTACATTTTTCAGTTTTGTCAGACGTTTGTAATATTCTCACAATAAGCTAATTAGCTCAATTGGAGCATTTCTAGCATGTTTGGTTGAAATTGGAAATTTACATTTTTCAGTTTTGTCAGACGTTTGTAATATTCTCACAATAAGCTAATTAGCTCAATTGGAGCATTTCTAGCATGTTTGGTTAAAATTGGAAATTTACATTTTTCAGTTTTGTCAGACGTTTGTAATATTCTCACAATAAGCTAATTAGCTCAATTGGAGCATTTCTAGCATGTTTGGTTGAAGTTGGAAATTTACATTTTTCAGTTTTGTCAGACGTTTGTAATATTCTCACAATAAGCTAATTAGCTCAATTGGAGCATTTCTAGCATGTTTGGTTGAAATTGGAAATTTACATTTTTCAGTTTTGTCAGACGTTTGTAATATTCTCACAATAAGCTAATTAGCTCAATTGGAGCATTTCTAGCATGTTTGGTTGAAATTGGAAATTTACATTTTTCACTTTTGTCAGACGTTTGTAATATTCTAACAATAAGCTATTTAGCTCAATTGGAGCATTTCTAGCATGTTTGGTTGAAATTGGAAATTTACATTTTTCAGTTTTGTCAGACAATTGCAATATTCTATCAATAAGCTAATTAGCTCAATTGGAGCATTTCTAGCATGTTTGGTTGAAATTGGAAATTTCTATTTTTCAGTTTTGTCAGACGTTTGTAATATTCTCACAATAAGCTAATTAGCTCAATTGGAACATTTCTAGCTTGTTTGGTTGAAATTGGAAATTTACATTTTTCAGTTTGGTCAGACGTTTGTAATATTCTCACAATAAGCTAATTAGCTCAATTGGAGCATTTCTAGCATGTTTGGTTGAAATTGGAAAATTACATTTTTCAGTTTTGTCAGACGTTTGTAATATTCTCACAATAAGCATATTAGCTCAATTGGAGCATTTCTAGCATGTTTGGTTGAAATTGGAAATTTACATTTTTCAGTTTGGTCAGACGTTTGTAATATTCTCACAATAAGCTAATTAGCTCAATTGGAGCATTTCTAGCATGTTTGGTTGAAATTGGAAATTTACATTTTTCAGTTTTGTCAGACGTTTGTAATATTCTCACAATAAGCTAATTAGCTCAATTGGAGCATTTCTAGCATGTTTGGTTGAAATTGGAAAATTACATTTTTCAGTTTTGTCAGACGTTTGTAATATTCTCACAGTATGCGAATTAGCTCAATTGGAGCATTTCTAGCATGTTTGGTTGAAATTGGAAATTTACATTTTTCAGTTTGGTCAGACGTTTGTAATATTCTCACAATAAGCTAATTAGCTCAATTGGAGCATTTCTAGCATGTTTGGTTGAAATTGGAAAATTACATTTTTCAGTTTTGTCAGACGTTTGTAATATTCTCACAATAAGCTAATTAGCTCAATTGGAGCATTTCTAGCATGTTTGGTTGAAATTGGAAATTTACATTTTTCAGTTTGGTCAGACGTTTGTAATATTCTCACAATAAGCTAATTAGCTCAATTGGAGCATTTCTAGCATGTTTGGTTGAAATTGGAAATTTCTATTTTTCAGTTTTGTCAGACGTTTGTAATATTCTCACAATAAGCTAATTAGCTCAATTGGAGCATTTCTAGCATGTTTGGTTGAAATTGAAAATTTACATTTTTCACTTTTGTCAGACATTTGTAATATTCTCACAATAAGCTAATTAGCTCAACTGGAGCATTTCTAGCATGTTTGGTTGAAATTGAAAATTTACATTTTTCAGTTTTGTCAGACGTTTGTAATATTCTCACAATAAGCTAATTAGCTCAATTGGAGCATTTCTAGCATGTTTGGTTGAAATTGGAAATTTACATTTTTCAGTTTTGTCAGACGTTTGTAATATTCTCACAATAAGCTAATTAGCTCAATTGGAGCATTTCTAGCATGTTTGGTTAAAATTGGAAATTTACATTTTTCCGTTTTGTCAGACGTTTGTAATATTCTCACAATAAGCTAATTAGCTCAATTGGAGCATTTCTAGCATGTTTGGTTGAAATTGGAAATTTACATTTTTCAGTTTTGTCAGACGTTTGTAATATTCTCACAATAAGCTAATTAGCTCAATTGGAGCATTTCTAGCATGTTTGGTTGAAATTGGAAATTTACATTTTTCAGTTTTGTCAGACGTTTGTAATATTCTCACAATAAGCTAATTAGCTCAATTGGAGCATTTCTAGCATGTTTGGTTGAAATTGGAAATTTACATTTTTCACTTTTGTCAGACGTTTGTAATATTCTAACAATAAGCTAATTAGCTCAATTGGAGCATTTCTAGCATGTTTGGTTGAAATTGGAAATTTACATTTTTCAGTTTTGTCAGACAATTGCAATATTCTATCAATAAGCTAATTAGCTCAATTGGAGCATTTCTAGCATGTTTGGTTGAAATTGGAAATTTCTATTTTTCAGTTTTGTCAGACGTTTGTAATATTCTCACAATAAGCTAATTAGCTCAATTGGAACATTTCTAGCTTGTTTGGTTGAAATTGGAAATTTACATTTTTCAGTTTGGTCAGACGTTTGTAATATTCTCACAATAAGCTAATTAGCTCAATTGGAGCATTTCTAGCATGTTTGGTTGAAATTGGAAATTTCCATTTTTCAGTTTGGTCAGACGTTTGTAATATTCTCACAATAAGCTAATTAGCTCAATTGGAGCATTTCTAGCATGTTTGGTTGAAATTGGAAATTTCTATTTTTCAGTTTTGTCAGACGTTTGTAATATTCTCACAATAAGCTAATTAGCTCAATTGGAGCATTTCTAGCATGTTTGGTTGAAATTGGAAATTTACATTTTTCACTTTTGTCGGTCGTTTGTAATATTCTCACAATAAGCTAATTAACTCAATTGGAGCATTTCTAGCATGTTTGGTTGAAATTGAAAATTTACATTTTTCAGTGTTGTCAGAGGTTTGTAATATTCTCACAATAAGCTAATTAGCTCAATTGGAGCATTTCTAGCATGTTTGGTTGAAATTGGAAATTTACATTTTTCAGTTTGGTCAGACGTTTGTAATATTCTCACAATAAGCTAATTAGCTCAATTGGAGCATTTCTAGCATGTTTGGTTGAAATTGGAAATTTACATTTTTCAGTTTTGTCAGACGTTTGTAATATTCTCACAATAAGCTAATTAGCTCAATTGGAGCATTTCTAGCATGTTTGGTTGAAATTGGAAAATTACATTTTTCAGTTTTGTCAGACGTTTGTAATATTCTCACAGTATGCGAATTAGCTCAATTGGAGCATTTCTAGCATGTTTGGTTGAAATTGGAAATTTACATTTTTCAGTTTGGTCAGACGTTTGTAATATTCTCACAATAAGCTAATTAGCTCAATTGGAGCATTTCTAGCATGTTTGGTTGAAATTGGAAAATTACATTTTTCAGTTTTGTCAGACGTTTGTAATATTCTCACAATAAGCTAATTAGCTCAATTGGAGCATTTCTAGCATGTTTGGTTGAAATTGGAAATTTACATTTTTCAGTTTGGTCAGACGTTTGTAATATTCTCACAATAAGCTAATTAGCTCAATTGGAGCATTTCTAGCATGTTTGGTTGAAATTGGAAATTTCTATTTTTCAGTTTTGTCAGACGTTTGTAATATTCTCACAATAAGCTAATTAGCTCAATTGGAGCATTTCTAGCATGTTTGGTTGAAATTGAAAATTTACATTTTTCACTTTTGTCAGACGTTTGTAATATTCTCACAATAAGCTAATTAGCTCAACTGGAGCATTTCTAGCATGTTTGGTTGAAATTGAAAATTTACATTTTTCAGTTTTGTCAGACGTTTGTAATATTCTCACAATAAGCTAATTAGCTCAATTGGAGCATTTCTAGCATGTTTGGTTGAAATTGGAAATTTACATTTTTCAGTTTTGTCAGACGTTTGTAATATTCTCACAATAAGCTAATTAGCTCAATTGGAGCATTTCTAGCATGTTTGGTTAAAATTGGAAATTTACATTTTTCAGTTTTGTCAGACGTTTGTAATATTCTCACAATAAGCTAATTAGCTCAATTGGAGCATTTCTAGCATGTTTGGTTGAAATTGGAAATTTACATTTTTCAGTTTTGTCAGACGTTTGTAATATTCTCACAATAAGCTAATTAGCTCAATTGGAGCATTTCTAGCATGTTTAGTTGAAATTGGAAATTTACATTTTTCAGTTTTGTCAGACGTTTGTAATATTCTCACAATAAGCTAATTAGCTCAATTGGAGCATTTCTAGCATGTTTGGTTGAAATTGGAAATTTACATTTTTCACTTTTGTCAGACGTTTGTAATATTCTAACAATAAGCTAATTAGCTCAATTGGAGCATTTCTAGCATGTTTGGTTGAAATTGGAAATTTACATTTTTCAGTTTTGTCAGACAATTGCAATATTCTATCAATAAGCTAATTAGCTCAATTGGAGCATTTCTAGCATGTTTGGTTGAAATTGGAAATTTCTATTTTTCAGTTTTGTCAGACGTTTGTAATATTCTCACAATAAGCTAATTAGCTCAATTGGAACATTTCTAGCTTGTTTGGTTGAAATTGGAAATTTACATTTTTCAGTTTGGTCAGACGTTTGTAATATTCTCACAATAAGCTAATTAGCTCAATTGGAGCATTTCTAGCATGTTTGGTTGAAATTGGAAATTCCTATTTTTCAGTTTTGTCAGACGTTTGTAATATTCTCACAATAAGCTAATTAGCTCAATTTGAGCATTTCTAGCATGTTTGGTTGAAATTGGAAATTTACATTTTTCACTTTTGTCAGACAATTGCAATATTCTCACAATAAGCTAATTAGCTCAATTTGAGCATTTCTAGCATGTTTGGTTGAAATTGGAAATTTACATTTTTCAGTTTTGTCAGACGTTTGTATTATTCTCACAATAAGCTAATTAGCTCAATTGGAGCATTTCTAGCATGTTTGGTTGAAATTGGAAATTTACATTTTTCAGTTTTGTCAGACAATTGCAATATTCTATCAATAAGCTAATTAGCTCAATTGGAGCATTTCTAGCATGTTTGGTTGAAATTGGAAATTTCTATTTTTCAGTTTTGTCAGACGTTTGTAATATTCTCACAATAAGCTAATTAGCTCAATTGGAACATTTCTAGCTTGTTTGGTTGAAATTGGAAATTTACATTTTTCAGTTTGGTCAGACGTTTGTAATATTCTCACAATAAGCTAATTAGCTCAATTGGAGCATTTCTAGCATGTTTGGTTGAAATTGGAAATTTCTATTTTTCAGTTTTGTCAGACGTTTGTAATATTCTCACAATAAGCTAATTAGCTCAATTGGAGCATTTCTAGCATGTTTGGTTGAAATTGGAAATTTACATTTTTCACTTTTGTCGGTCGTTTGTAATATTCTCACAATAAGCTAATTAACTCAATTGGAGCATTTCTAGCATGTTTGGTTGAAATTGAAAATTTACATTTTTCAGTGTTGTCAGAGGTTTGTAATATTCTCACAATAAGCTAATTAGCTCAATTGGAGCATTTCTAGCATGTTTGGTTGAAATTGGAAATTTACATTTTTCAGTTTGGTCAGACGTTTGTAATATTCTCACAATAAGCTAATTAGCTCAATTGGAGCATTTCTAGCATGTTTGGTTGAAATTGGAAATTTACATTTTTCAGTTTGGTCAGACGTTTGTAATATTCTCACAATAAGCTAATTAGCTCAATTGGAGCATTTCTAGCATGTTTGGTTGAAATTGGAAATTTACATTTTTCACTTTTGTCAGACAATTGCAATATTCTCACAATAAGCTAATTAGCTCAATTGGAGCATTTCTAGCATGTTTGGTTGAAATTGGAAATTTACATTTTTCAGTTTTGTCAGACGTTTGTATTATTCTCACAATAAGCTAATTAGCTCAATTGGAGCATTTCTAGCATGTTTGGTTGAAATTGGAAATTTACATTTTTCAGTTTGGTCAGACGTTTGTAATATTCTCACAATAAGCTAATTAGCTCAATTGGAGCATTTCTAGCATGTTTGGTTGAAATTGGAAATTTACATTTTTCAGTTTGGTCAGACGTTTGTAATATTCTCACAATAAGCTAATTAGCTCAATTGGAGCATTTCTAGCATGTTTGGTTAAAATTGGAAATTTACATTTTTCACTTTTGTCAGACAATTGCAATATTCTCACAATAAGCTAATTAGCTCAATTGGAGCATTTCTAGCATGTTTGGTTGAAATTGGAAATTTACATTTTTCAGTTTGGTCAGACGTTTGTAATATTCTCACAATAAGCTAATCAGCTCAATTGGAGCATTTCTAGCATGTTTGGTTGAAATTGAAAATTTACATTTTTCAGTTTTGTCAAACGTTTGTAAAATTCTTTCAGGAGGCTTATTTCGCAATTCGAGCATTTCTAGCATGTTTGGTTGAAATTGGAAATTTACATTTTTCAGTTTTGTCAGACGTTTGTAATATTCTCACAATAAGCTAATTAGCTCAATTGGAACATTTCTAGCTTGTTTGGTTGAAATTGGAAATTTACATTTTTCAGTTTGGTCAGACGTTTGTAATATTCTCACAATAAGCTAATTAGCTCAATTGGAGCATTTCTAGCATGTTTGGTTGAAATTGGAAATTTCTATTTTTCAGTTTTGTCAGACGTTTGTAATATTCTCACAATAAGCTAATTAGCTCAATTGGAGCATTTCTAGCATGTTTGGTTATAATTTGAAATTTACATTTTTCAGTTTGGTCAGACGTTTGTAATATTCTCACAATAAGCTAATTAGCTCAATTGGAGCATTTCTAGCATGTTTGGTTGAAATTGGAAATTTACATTTTTCAGTTTTGTCAGACGTTTGTAATATTCTAACAATAAGCTAATTAGCTCAATTGGAGCATTTCTAGCATGTTTGGTTGAAATTGGAAACTTACATTTTTCAGTTTTGTCAGACAATTGCAATATTCTATCAATAAGCTAATTAGCTCAATTGGAGCATTTCTAGCATGTTTGGTTGAAATTGGAAATTTCTATTTTTCAGTTTTGTCAGACGTTTGTAATATTCTCACAATAAGCTAATTAGCTCAATTGGAACATTTCTAGCTTGTTTGGTTGAAATTGGAAATTTACATTTTTCAGTTTGGTCAGACGTTTGTAATATTCTCACAATAAGCTAATTAGCTCAATTGGAGCATTTCTAGCATGTTTGGTTGAAATTGGAAATTTCTATTTTTCAGTTTTGTCAGACGTTTGTAATATTCTCACAATAAGCTAATTAGCTCAATTTGAGCATTTCTAGCATGTTTGGTTGAAATTGGAAATTTACATTTTTCACTTTTGTCGGACGTTTGTAATATTCTCACAATAAGCTAATTAGCTCAATTGGAGCATTTCTAGCATGTTTGGTTGAAATTGAAAATTTACATTTTTCAGTGTTGTCAGAGGTTTGTAATATTCTCACAATAAGCTAATTAGCTCAATTGGAGCATTTCTAGCATGTTTGGTTGAAATTGGAAATTTACATTTTTCAGTTTTGTCAGACGTTGGTAATATTCTCACAATAAGCTAATTAGCTCAATTGGAGCATTTCTAGCATGTTTGGTTGAAATTGGAAATTTACATTTTTCAGTTTGGTCAGACGTTTGTAATATTCTCACAATAAGCTAATTAGCTCAATTGGAGCATTTCTAGCATGTTTGGTTGAAATTGGAAATTTACAATTTTCACTTTTGTCAGACAATTGCAATATTTTCACAATAAGCTAATTAGCTCAATTGGAGCATTTCTAGCATGTTTGGTTGAAATTGGAAAATTACCTTTTTCAGTTTTGTCAGACATTTGTAATATTCTCACAATAAGCTAATTAGCTCAATTGGAGCATTTCTAGCATGTTTGGTTGAAATTGGAAATTTACATTTTTCAGTTTTGTCAAATGTTTGTAAAATTCTTTCAGTAGGCTTATTTCGCAATTCGAGCATTTCTAGCATGTTTGGTTGAAATTGGAAATTTACATTTTTCAGTTTTGTCAGACGTTTGTAATATTCTCACAATAAGCTAATTAGCTCAATTGGAACATTTCTAGCTTGTTTGGTTGAAATTGGAAATTTACATTTTTCAGTTTGGTCAGACGTTTGTAATATTCTCACAATAAGCTAATTAGCTCAATTGGAGCATTTCTAGCAGGTTTGGTTGAAATTGGAAATTTCTATTTTTCAGTTTTGTCAGACGTTTGTAATATTCTCACAATAAGCTAATTAGCTCAATTGGAGCATTTCTAGCATGTTTGGTTATAATTTGAAATTTACATTTTTCAGTTTGGTCAGACGTTTGTAATATTCTCACAATAAGCTAATTAGCTCAATTGGAGCATTTCTAGCATGTTTGGTTGAAATTGGAAATTTACATTTTTCAGTTTTGTCAGACGTTTGTAATATTCTAACAATAAGCTAATTAGCTCAATTGGAGCATTTCTAGCATGTTTGGTTGAAATTGGAAACTTACATTTTTCAGTTTTGTCAGACAATTGCAATATTCTATCAATAAGCTAATTAGCTCAATTGGAGCATTTCTAGCATGTTTGGTTGAAATTGGAAATTTCTATTTTTCAGTTTTGTCAGACGTTTGTAATATTCTCACAATAAGCTAATTAGCTCAATTGGAACATTTCTAGCTTGTTTGGTTGAAATTGGAAATTTACATTTTTCAGTTTGGTCAGACGTTTGTAATATTCTCACAATAAGCTAATTAGCTCAATTGGAGCATTTCTAGCATGTTTGGTTGAAATTGGAAATTTCTATTTTTCAGTTTTGTCAGACGTTTGTAATATTCTCACAATAAGCTAATTAGCTCAATTTGAGCATTTCTAGCATGTTTGGTTGAAATTGGAAATTTACATTTTTCATTTTTGTCGGACAGTTGTAATATTCTCACAATAAGCTAATTAGCTCAATTGGAGCATTTCTAGCATGTTTGGTTGAAATTGAAAATTTACATTTTTCAGTGTTGTCAGAGGTTTGTAATATTCTCACAATAAGCTAATTAGCTCAATTGGAGCATTTCTAGCATGTTTGGTTGAAATTGGAAATTTACATTTTTCAGTTTGGTCAGACGTTTGTAATATTCTCACAATAAGCTAATTAGCTCAATTGGAGCATTTCTAGCATGTTTGGTTGAAATTGGAAATTTACAATTTTCACTTTTGTCAGACAATTGCAATATTCTCACAATAAGCTAATTAGCTCAATTGGAGCATTTCTAGCATGTTTGGTTGAAATTGGAAAATTACCTTTTTCAGTTTTGTCAGACATTTGTAATATTCTCACAATAAGCTAATTAGCTCAATTGGAGCATTTCTAGCATCTTTGGTTGAAATTGGAAATTTACATTTTTCAGTTTGGTCAGACGTTTGTAATATTCTCACAATAAGCTAATTAGCTCAATTGGAGCATTTCTAGCATGTTTGGTTGAAATTGGAAAATTACATTTTTCAGTTTTGTCAGACAATTGCAATATTCTCACAATAAGCTAATTAGCTCAATTGGAGCATTTCTAGCATGTTTGGTTTAAATTGGAAATTTACATTTTTCACTTTTGTCAGACAGTTGCAATATTCTCACAATAAGCTAATTAGCTCAATTGGAGCATTTCTAGCATGTTTGGTTGAAATTGGAAAATTACATTTTTCAGTTTTGTCAGACGTTTGTAATATTCTCACAATAAGCTAATTAGCTCAAATGGAGCATTTCTAGCATGTTTGGTTGAAATTGGAAAATTACATTTTTCAGTTTTGTCAGACGTTTGTAATATTCTCACAATAAGCATATTAGCTCAATTGGAGCATTTCTAGCATGTTTGGTTGAAATTGGAAATTTACATTTTTCAGTTTTGTCAGACGTTTGTAATATTCTCACAATAAGCTAATTAGCTCAATTGGAGCATTTCTAGCATGTTTGGTTGAAATTGGAAAATTACATTTTTCAGTTTTGTCAGACGTTTGTAATATTCTCACAATATGCGAATTAGCTCAATTGGAGCATTTCTAGCATGTTTGGTTGAAATTGGAAATTTACATTTTTCAGTTTGGTCAGACGTTTGTAATATTCTCACAATAAGCTAATTAGCTCAATTGGAGCATTTCTAGCATGTTTGGTTGAAATTGGAAAATTACATTTTTCAGTTTTGTCAGACGTTTGTAATATTCTCACAATAAGCTAATTAGCTCAATTGGAGCATTTCTAGCATGTTTGGTTGAAATTGGAAATTTACATTTTTCAGTTTGGTCAGACGTTTGTAATATTCTCACAATAAGCTAATTAGCTCAATTGGAGCATTTCTAGCATGTTTGGTTGAAATTGGAAATTTACATTTTTCAGTTTTGTCAGACGTTTGTAATATTCTCACAATAAGCTAATTAGCTCAATTGGAGCATTTCTAGCATGTTTGGTTGAAATTGGAAATTTACATTTTTCACTTTTGTCAGACGTTTGTAATATTCTCACAATAAGCTAATTAGCTCAACTGGAGCATTTCTAGCATGTTTGGTTGAAATTGAAAATTTACATTTTTCAGTTTTGTCAGACGTTTGTAATATTCTCACAATAAGCTAATTAGCTCAATTGGAGCATTTCTAGCATGTTTGGTTGAAATTGGAAATTTACATTTTTCAGTTTTGTCAGACGTTTGTAATATTCTCACAATAAGCTAATTAGCTCAATTGGAGCATTTCTAGCATGTTTGGTTAAAATTGGAAATTTACATTTTTCAGTTTTGTCAGACGTTTGTAATATTCTCACAATAAGCTAATTAGCTCAATTGGAGCATTTCTAGCATGTTTGGTTGAAATTGGAAATTTACATTTTTCAGTTTGGTCAGACGTTTGTAATATTCTCACAATAAGCTAATTAGCTCAATTGGAGCATTTCTAGCATGTTTGGTTGAAATTGGAAAATTACATTTTTCAGTTTTGTCAGACAATTGCAATATTCTCACAATAAGCTAATTAGCTCAATTGGAGCATTTCTAGCATGTTTGGTTTAAATTGGAAATTTACATTTTTCACTTTTGTCAGACAGTTGCAATATTCTCACAATAAGCTAATTAGCTCAATTGGAGCATTTCTAGCATGTTTGGTTGAAATTGGAAAATTACATTTTTCAGTTTTGTCAGACGTTTGTAATATTCTCACAATAAGCTAATTAGCTCAATTGGAGCATTTCTAGCATGTTTGGTTGAAATTGGAAATTTACATTTTTCAGTTTGGTCAGACGTTTGTAATATTCTCACAATAAGCTAATTAGCTCAATTGGAGCATTTCTAGCATGTTTGGTTGAAATTGGAAAATTACATTTTTCAGTTTTGTCAGACAATTGCAATATTCTCACAATAAGCTAATTAGCTCAATTGGAGCATTTCTAGCATGTTTGGTTTAAATTGGAAATTTACATTTTTCACTTTTGTCAGACAGTTGCAATATTCTCACAATAAGCTAATTAGCTCAATTGGAGCATTTCTAGCATGTTTGGTTGAAATTGGAAAATTACATTTTTCAGTTTTGTCAGACGTTTGTAATATTCTCACAATAAGCTAATTAGCTCAATTGGAGCATTTCTAGCATGTTTGGTTGAAATTGGAAAATTACATTTTTCAGTTTTGTCAGACGTTTGTAATATTCTCACAATAAGCATATTAGCTCAATTGGAGCATTTCTAGCATGTTTGGTTGAAATTGGAAATTTACATTTTTCAGTTTGGTCAGACGTTTGTAATATTCTCACAATAAGCTAATTAGCTCAATTGGAGCATTTCTAGCATGTTTGGTTGAAATTGGAAATTTACATTTTTCAGTTTTGTCAGACGTTTGTAATATTCTCACAATAAGCTAATTAGCTCAATTGGAGCATTTCTAGCATGTTTGGTTGAAATTGGAAAATTACATTTTTCAGTTTTGTCAGACGTTTGTAATATTCTCACAATATGCGAATTAGCTCAATTGGAGCATTTCTAGCATGTTTGGTTGAAATTGGAAATTTACATTTTTCAGTTTGGTCAGACGTTTGTAATATTCTCACAATAAGCTAATTAGCTCAATTGGAGCATTTCTAGCATGTTTGGTTGAAATTGGAAAATTACATTTTTTAGTTTTGTCAGACGTTTGTAATATTCTCACAATAAGCTAATTAGCTCAATTGGAGCATTTCTAGCATGTTTGGTTGAAATTGGAAATTTACATTTTTCAGTTTGGTCAGACGTTTGTAATATTCTCACAATAAGCTAATTAGCTCAATTGGAGCATTTCTAGCATGTTTGGTTGAAATTGGAAATTTCTATTTTTCAGTTTTGTCAGACGTTTGTAATATTCTCACAATAAGCTAATTAGCTCAATTGGAGCATTTCTAGCATGTTTGGTTGAAATTGGAAATTTACATTTTTCAGTTTTGTCAGACGTTTGTAATATTCTCACAATAAGCTAATTAGCTCAATTGGAGCATTTCTAGCATGTTTGGTTGAAATTGGAAATTTACATTTTTCACTTTTGTCAGACGTTTGTAATATTCTAACAATAAGCTATTTAGCTCAATTGGAGCATTTCTAGCATGTTTGGTTGAAATTGGAAATTTACATTTTTCAGTTTTGTCAGACAATTGCAATATTCTATCAATAAGCTAATTAGCTCAATTGGAGCATTTCTAGCATGTTTGGTTGAAATTGGAAATTTCTATTTTTCAGTTTTGTCAGACGTTTGTAATATTCTCACAATAAGCTAATTAGCTCAATTGGAACATTTCTAGCTTGTTTGGTTGAAATTGGAAATTTACATTTTTCAGTTTGGTCAGACGTTTGTAATATTCTCACAATAAGCTAATTAGCTCAATTGGAGCATTTCTAGCATGTTTGGTTGAAATTGGAAATTCCTATTTTTCAGTTTTGTCAGACGTTTGTAATATTCTCACAATAAGCTAATTAGCTCAATTTGAGCATTTCTAGCATGTTTGGTTGAAATTGGAAATTTACATTTTTCACTTTTGTCAGACAATTGCAATATTCTCACAATAAGCTAATTAGCTCAATTGGAGCATTTCTAGCATGTTTGGTTGAAATTGGAAATTTACATTTTTCAGTTTTGTCAGACGTTTGTATTATTCTCACAATAGGCTAATTAGCTCAATTGGAGCATTTCTAGCATGTTTGGTTGAAATTGGAAATTTACATTTTTCAGTTTTGTCAGACAATTGCAATATTCTATCAATAAGCTAATTAGCTCAATTGGAGCATTTCTAGCATGTTTGGTTGAAATTGGAAATTTCTATTTTTCAGTTTTGTCAGACGTTTGTAATATTCTCACAATAAGCTAATTAGCTCAATTGGAACATTTCTAGCTTGTTTGGTTGAAATTGGAAATTTACATTTTTCAGTTTGGTCAGACGTTTGTAATATTCTCACAATAAGCTAATTAGCTCAATTGGAGCATTTCTAGCATGTTTGGTTGAAATTGGAAATTTCTATTTTTCAGTTTTGTCAGACGTTTGTAATATTCTCACAATAAGCTAATTAGCTCAATTGGAGCATTTCTAGCATGTTTGGTTGAAATTGGAAATTTACATTTTTCACTTTTGTCGGACGTTTGTAATATTCTCACAATAAGCTAATTAACTCAATTGGAGCATTTCTAGCATGTTTGGTTGAAATTGAAAATTTACATTTTTCAGTGTTGTCAGAGGTTTGTAATATTCTCACAATAAGCTAATTAGCTCAATTGGAGCATTTCTAGCATGTTTGGTTGAAATTGGAAATTTACATTTTTCAGTTTGGTCAGACGTTTGTAATATTCTCACAATAAGCTAATTAGCTCAATTGGAGCATTTCTAGCATGTTTGGTTGAAATTGGAAATTTCTATTTTTCAGTTTTGTCAGACGTTTGTAATATTCTCACAATAAGCTAATTAGCTCAATTGGAACATTTCTAGCTTGTTTGGTTGAAATTGGAAATTTACATTTTTCAGTTTGGTCAGACGTTTGTAATATTCTCACAATAAGCTAATTAGCTCAATTGGAGCATTTCTAGCATGTTTGGTTGAAATTGGAAATTCCTATTTTTCAGTTTTGTCAGACGTTTGTAATATTCTCACAATAAGCTAATTAGCTCAATTTGAGCATTTCTAGCATGTTTGGTTGAAATTGGAAATTTACATTTTTCACTTTTGTCAGACAATTGCAATATTCTATCAATAAGCTAATTAGCTCAATTGGAACATTTCTAGCATGTTTGGTTGAAATTGGAAATTTCTATTTTTCAGTTTTGTCAGACGTTTGTAATATTCTCACAATAAGCTAATTAGCTCAATTGGAACATTTCTAGCTTGTTTGGTTGAAATTGGAAATTTACATTTTTCAGTTTGGTCAGACGTTTGTAATATTCTCACAATAAGCTAATTAGCTCAATTTGAGCATTTCTAGCATGTTTGGTTGAAATTGGAAATTTACATTTTTCACTTTTGTCAGACAATTGCAATATTCTCACAATAAGCTAATTAGCTCAATTGGAGCATTTCTAGCATGTTTGGTTGAAATTGGAAATTTACATTTTTCAGTTTTGTCAGACGTTTGTATTATTCTCACAATAAGCTAATTAGCTCAATTGGAGCATTTCTAGCATGTTTGGTTGAAATTGGAAATTTACATTTTTCAGTTTTGTCAGACAATTGCAATATTCTATCAATAAGCTAATTAGCTCAATTGGAGCATTTCTAGCATGTTTGGTTGAAATTGGAAATTTCTATTTTTCAGTTTTGTCAGACGTTTGTAATATTCTCACAATAAGCTAATTAGCTCAATTGGAACATTTCTAGCTTGTTTGGTTGAAATTGGAAATTTACATTTTTCAGTTTGGTCAGACGTTTGTAATATTCTCACAATAAGCTAATTAGCTCAATTGGAGCATTTCTAGCATGTTTGGTTGAAATTGGAAATTTCTATTTTTCAGTGTTGTCAGAGGTTTGTAATATTCTCACAATAAGCTAATTAGCTCAATTGGAGCATTTCTAGCATGTTTGGTTGAAATTGGAAATTTACATTTTTCAGTTTGGTCAGACGTTTGTAATATTCTCACAATAAGCTAATTAGCTCAATTGGAGCATTTCTAGCATGTTTGGTTGAAATTGGAAATTTACATTTTTCAGTTTGGTCAGACGTTTGTAATATTCTCACAATAAGCTAATTAGCTCAATTGGAGCATTTCTAGCATGTTTGGTTGAAATTGGAAATTTACATTTTTCACTTTTGTCAGACAATTGCAATATTCTCACAATAAGCTAATTAGCTCAATTGGAGCATTTCTAGCATGTTTGGTTGAAATTGGAAATTTACATTTTTCAGTTTTGTCAGACGTTTGTATTATTCTCACAATAAGCTAATTAGCTCAATTGGAGCATTTCTAGCATGATTGGTTGAAATTGGAAATTTACATTTTTCAGTTTGGTCAGACGTTTGTAATATTCTCACAATAAGCTAATTAGCTCAATTGGAGCATTTCTAGCATGTTTGGTTGAAATGGGAAATTTACATTTTTCAGTTTGGTCAGACGTTTGTAATATTCTCACAATAAGCTAATTAGCTCAATTGGAGCATTTCTAGCATGTTTGGTTAAAATTGGAAATTTACATTTTTCACTTTTGTCAGACAATTGCAATATTCTCACAATAAGCTAATTAGCTCAATTGGAGCATTTCTAGCATGTTTGGTTGAAATTGGAAATTTACATTTTTCAGTTTGGTCAGACGTTTGTAATATTCTCACAATAAGCTAATCAGCTCAATTAGAGCATTTCTAGCATGTTTGGTTGAAATTGGAAATTTACATTTTTCACTTTTGTCAGACAATTGCAATATTCTCACAATAAGCTAATTAGCTCAATTGGAGCGTTTCTAGCATGTTTGGTTGAAATTGGAAATTTACATTTTTCAGTTTGGTCAGACGTTTGTAATATTCTCACAATAAGCTAATTAGCTCAATTGGAGCATTTCTAGCATGTTTGGTTGAAATTGGAAATTTACATTTTTCAGTTTGGTCAGACGTTTGTAATATTCTCACAATAAGCTAATTAGCTCAATTGGAGCATTTCTAGCATGTTTGGTTGAAATTGGAAATTTAAATTTTTCACTTTTGTCAGACAATTGCAATATTCTCACAATAAGCTAATTAGCTCAATTGGAGCATTTCTAGCATGTTTGGTTGAAATTGAAAATTTACATTTTTCAGTTTTGTCAAACGTTTGTAAAATTCTTTCAGTAGGCTTATTTCGCAATTCGAGCATTTCTAGCATGTTTGGTTGAAATTGGAAATTTACATTTTTCAGTTTTGTCAGACGTTTGTAATATTCTCACAATAAGCTAATTAGCTCAATTGGAACATTTCTAGCTTGTTTGGTTGAAATTGGAAATTTACATTTTTCACTTTGGTCAGACGTTTGTAATATTCTCACAATAAGCTAATTAGCTCAATTGGAGCAATTCTAGCATGTTTGGTTGAAATTGGAAATTTCTATTTTTCAGTTTTGTCAGACGTTTGTAATATTCTCACAATAAGCTAATTAGCTCAATTGGAGCATTTCTAGCATGTTTGGTTATAATTTGAAATTTACATTTTTCAGTTTGGTCAGACGTTTGTAATATTCTCACAATAAGCTAATTAGCTCAATTGGAGCATTTCTAGCATGTTTGGTTGAAATTGGAAATTTACATTTTTCAGTTTTGTCAGACGTTTGTAATATTCTAACAATAAGCTAATTAGCTCAATTGGAGCATTTCTAGCATGTTTGGTTGAAATTGGAAACTTACATTTTTCAGTTTTGTCAGACAATTGCAATATTCTATCAATAAGCTAATTAGCTCAATTGGAGCATTTCTAGCATGTTTGGTTGAAATTGGAAATTTCTATTTTCCAGTTTTGTCAGACGTTTGTAATATTCTCACAATAAGCTAATTAGCTCAATTGGAACATTTCTAGCTTGTTTGGTTGAAATTGGAAATTTACATTTTTCAGTTTGGTCAGACGTTTGTAATATTCTCACAATAAGCTAATTAGCTCAATTGGAGCATTTCTAGCATGTTTGGTTGAAATTGGAAATTTCTATTTTTCAGTTTTGTCAGACGTTTGTAATATTCTCACAATAAGCTAATTAGCTCAATTTGAGCATTTCTAGCATGTTTGGTTGAAATTGGAAATTTACATTTTTCACTTTTGTCGGACGTTTGTAATATTCTCACAATAAGCTAATTAGCTCAATTGGAGCATTTCTAGCATGTTTGGTTGAAATTGAAAATTTACATTTTTCAGTGTTGTCAGAGGTTTGTAATATTCTCACAATAAGCTAATTAGCTCAATTGGAGCATTTCTAGCATGTTTGGTTGAAATTGGAAATTTACATTTTTCAGTTTTGTCAGACGTTAGTAATATTCTCACAATAAGCTAATTAGCTCAATTGGAGCATTTCTAGCATGTTTGGTTGAAATTGGAAATTTACATTTTTCAGTTTGGTCAGACGTTTGTAATATTCTCACAGTAAGCTAATTAGCTCAATTGGAGCATTTCTAGCATGTTTGGTTGAAATTGCAAATTTACAATTTTCACTTTTGTCAGACAATTGCAATATTCTCACAATAAGCTAATTAGCTCAATTGGAGCATTTCTAGCATGTTTGGTTGAAATTGGAAAATTACATTTTTCAGTTTTGTCAGACGTTTGTAATATTCTCACAATAAGCTAATTAGCTCAATTGGAGCATTTCTAGCATGTTTGGTTGAAATTGGAAATTTACATTTTTCAGTTTTGTCAGACGTTTGTAATGTTCTCACAATAAGCTAATTAGCTCAATTGGAGCATTTCTAGCATGTTTGGTTGAAATTGGAAATTTACATTTTTCAGTGTGGTCAGACGTTTGTAATATTCTCACAATAAGCTAATTAGCTCAATTGGAGCATTTCTAGCATGTTTGGTTGAAATTGGAAATTTACATTTTTCTCTTTTGTCAGACAATTGCAATATTCTCACAATAAGCTAATTAGCTCAATTGGAGCATTTCTAGCATGTTTGGTTGAAATTGGAAATTTACACTTTTCAGTTTTGTCAAACGTTTGTAAAATTCTTACAGTAGGCTTATTTCGCAATTCGAGCATTTCTAGCATGTTTGGTTGAAATTGGAAAATTTCATTTTTCAGTTTTGTCAGACGTTTGTATTATTCTCACAATAAGCTAATTAGCTCAATTGGAGCATTTCTAGCATGTTTGGTTGAAATTGGAAATTTACATTTTTCAGTTTGGTCAGACGTTTGTAATATTCTCACAATAAGCTAATTAGCTCAATTGGAGCATTTCTAGCATGTTTGGTTAAAATTTGAAATTTACATTTTTCAGTTTGGTCAGACGTTTGTAATATTCTCACAATAAGCTAATTAGCTCAATTGGAGCATTTCTAGCATGTTTGGTTGAAATTGGAAATTTACATTTTTCAGTTTGGTCAGACGTTTGTAATATTCTCACAATAAGCTAATTAGCTCAATTGGAGCATTTCTAGCATGTTTGGTTAAAATTGGAAATTTACATTTTTCACTTTTGTCAGACAATTGCAATATTCTCACAATAAGCTAATTAGCTCAATTGGAGCATTTCTAGCATGTTTGGTTGAAATTGGAAATTTACATTTTTCAGTTTTGTCAAACGTTTGTAAAATTCTTACAGTAGGCTTATTTCGCAATTCGAGCATTTCTGGCATGTTTGGTTGAAATTGGAAAATTTCATTTTTCAGTTTTGTCAGACGTTTGTATTATTCTCACAATAAGCTAATTAGCTCAATTGGAGCATTTCTAGCATGTTTGGTTGAAATTGGAAATTTACATTTTTCAGTTTGGTCAGACGTTTGTAATATTCTCACAATAAGCTAATTAGCTCAATTGGAGCATTTCTAGCATGTTTGGTTAAAATTTGAAATTTACATTTGTCAGTTTGGTCAGACGTTTGTAATATTCTCACAATAAGCTAATTAGCTCAATTGGAGCATTTCTAGCATGTTTGGTTGAAATTGGAAATTTACATTTTTCACTTTTGTCAGACAATTGCAATATTCTCACAATAAGCTAATTAGCTCAATTGGAGCATTTCTAGCATGTTTGGTTGAAATTGGAAATTTACATTTTTCAGTTTTGTCAGACGTTTGTATTATTCTCACAATAAGCTAATTAGCTCAATTGGAGCATTTCTAGCATGTTTGGTTGAAATTGGAAATTTACATTTTTCAGTTTGGTCAGACGTTTGTAATATTCTCACAATAAGCTAATTAGCTCAATTGGAGCATTTCTAGCATGTTTGGTTGAAATTGGAAATTTACATTTTTCAGTTTGGTCAGACGTTTGTAATATTCTCACAATAAGCTAATTAGCTCAATTGGAGCATTTCTAGCATGTTTGGTTAAAATTGGAAATTTACATTTTTCACTTTTGTCAGACAATTGCAATAATCTCACAATAAGCTAATTAGCTCAATTGGAGCATTTCTAGCATGTTTGGTTGAAATTGGAAATTTACATTTTTCAGTTTGGTCAGACGTTTGTAATATTCTCACAATAAGCTAATCAGCTCAATTGGAGCATTTCTAGCATGTTTGGTTGAAATTGGAAATTTACATTTTTCAGTTTGGTCAGACGTTTGTAATATTCTCACAATAAGCTAATTAGCTCAATTGGAGCATTTCTAGCATGTTTGGTTGAAATTGGAAATTTACACTTTTCAGTTTGGTCAGACGTTTGTAATATTCTCACAATAAGCTAATTAGCTCAATTGGAGCATTTCTAGCATGTTTGGTTGAAATTGGAAATTTACATTTTTCACTTTTGTCGGACGTTTGTAATATTCTCACAATAAGCTAATTAACTCAATTGGAGCATTTCTAGCATGTTTGGTTGAAATTGAAAATTTACATTTTTCAGTGTTGTCAGAGGTTTGTAATATTCTCACAATAAGCTAATTAGCTCAATTGGAGCATTTCTAGCATGTTTGGTTGAAATTGGAAATTTACATTTTTCAGTTTGGTCAGACGTTTGTAATATTCTCACAATAAGCTAATTAGCTCAATTGGAGCATTTCTAGCATGTTTGGTTGAAATTGGAAATTTACATTTTTCAGTTTGGTCAGACGTTTGTAATATTCTCACAATAAGCTAATTAGCTCAATTGGAGCATTTCTAGCATGTTTGGTTGAAATTGGAAATTTACATTTTTCACTTTTGTCAGACAATTGCAATATTCTCACAATAAGCTAATTAGCTCAATTGGAGCATTTCTAGCATGTTTGGTTGAAATTGGAAATTTACATTTTTCAGTTTTGTCAGACGTTTGTATTATTCTCACAATAAGCTAATTAGCTCAATTGGAGCATTTCTAGCATGATTGGTTGAAATTGGAAATTTACATTTTTCAGTTTGGTCAGACGTTTGTAATATTCTCACAATAAGCTAATTAGCTCAATTGGAGCATTTCTAGCATGTTTGGTTGAAATTGGAAATTTACATTTTTCAGTTTGGTCAGACGTTTGTAATATTCTCACAATAAGCTAATTAGCTCAATTGGAGCATTTCTAGCATGTTTGGTTAAAATTGGAAATTTACATTTTTCACTTTTGTCAGACAATTGCAATATTCTCACAATAAGCTAATTAGCTCAATTGGAGCATTTCTAGCATGTTTGGTTGAAATTGGAAATTTACATTTTTCAGTTTGGTCAGACGTTTGTAATATTCTCACAATAAGCTAATCAGCTCAATTGGAGCATTTCTAGCATGTTTGGTTGAAATTGGAAATTTACATTGTTCACTTTTGTCAGACAATTGCAATATTCTCACAATAAGCTAATTAGCTCAATTGGAGCGTTTCTAGCATGTTTGGTTGAAATTGGAAAATTACATTTTTCAGTTTGGTCAGACGTTTGTAATATTCTCACAATAAGCTAATCAGCTCAATTGGAGCATTTCTAGCATGTTTGGTTGAAATTGGAAATTTACATTTTTCAGTTTTGTCAGACGTTTGTAATATTCTCACAATAAGCTAATTAGCTCAATTGGAGCATTTCTAGCATGTTTGGTTGAAATTGGAAATTTACATTTTTCAGTTTGGTCAGACGTTTGTAATATTCTCACAATAAGCTAATTAGCTCAATTGGAGCATTTCTAGCATGTTTGGTTGAAATTGGAAATTTAAATTTTTCACTTTTGTCAGACAATTGCAATATTCTCACAATAAGCTAATTAGCTCAATTGGAGCATTTCTAGCATGTTTGGTTGAAATTGAAAATTTACATTTTTCAGTTTTGTCAAACGTTTGTAAAATTTTTTCAGTAGGCTTATTTCGCAATTCGAGCATTTCTAGCATGTTTGGTTGAAATTGGAAATTTACATTTTTCAGTTTTGTCAGACGTTTGTAATATTCTCACAATAAGCTAATTAGCTCAATTGGAACATTTCTAGCTTGTTTGGTTGAAATTGGAAATTTACATTTTTCAGTTTGGTCAGACGTTTGTAATATTCTCACAATAAGCTAATTAGCTCAATTGGAGCATTTCTAGCATGTTTGGTTGAAATTGGAAATTTCTATTTTTCAGTTTTGTCAGACGTTTGTAATATTCTCACAATAAGCTAATTAGCTCAATTGGAGCATTTCTAGCATGTTTGGTTATAATTTGAAATTTACATTTTTCAGTTTGGTCAGACGTTTGTAATATTCTCACAATAAGCTAATTAGCTCAATTGGAGCATTTCTAGCATGTTTGGTTGAAATTGGAAATTTACATTTTTCAGTTTTGTCAGACGTTTGTAATATTCTAACAATAAGCTAATTAGCTCAATTGGAGCATTTCTAGCATGTTTGGTTGAAATTGGAAACTTACATTTTTCAGTTTTGTCAGACAATTGCAATATTCTATCAATAAGCTAATTAGCTCAATTGGAGCATTTCTAGCATGTTTGGTTGAAATTGGAAATTTCTATTTTCCAGTGTTGTCAGACGTTTGTAATATTCTCACAATAAGCTAATTAGCTCAATTGGAACATTTCTAGCTTGTTTGGTTGAAATTGGAAATTTACATTTTTCAGTTTGGTCAGACGTTTGTAATATTCTCACAATAAGCTAATTAGCTCAATTGGAGCATTTCTAGCATGTTTGGTTGAAATTGGAAATTTCTATTTTTCAGTTTTGTCAGACGTTTGTAATATTCTCACAATAAGCTAATTAGCTCAATTTGAGCATTTCTAGCATGTTTGGTTGAAATTGGAAATTTACATTTTTCACTTTTGTCGGACGTTTGTAATATTCTCACAATAAGCTAATTAGCTCAATTGGAGCATTTCTAGCATGTTTGGTTGAAATTGAAAATTTACATTTTTCAGTGTTGTCAGAGGTTTGTAATATTCTCACAATAAGCTAATTAGCTCAATTGGAGCATTTCTAGCATGTTTGGTTGAAATTGGAAATTTACATTTTTCAGTTTTGTCAGACGTTGGTAATATTCTCACAATAAGCTAATTAGCTCAATTGGAGCATTTCTAGCATGTTTGGTTGAAATTGGAAATTTACATTTTTCAGTTTGGTCAGACGTTTGTAATATTCTCACAGTAAGCTAATTAGCTCAATTGGAGCATTTCTAGCATGTTTGGTTGAAATTGGAAATTTACAATTTTCACTTTTGTCAGACAATTGCAATATTCTCACAATAAGCTAATTAGCTCAATTGGAGCATTTCTAGCATGTTTGGTTGAAATTGGAAAATTACATTTTTCAGTTTTGTCAGACGTTTGTAATATTCTCACAATAAGCTAATTAGCTCAATTGGAGCATTTCTAGCATGTTTGGTTGAAATTGGAAATTTACATTTTTCAGTTTTGTCAGACGTTTGTAATGTTCTCACAATAAGCTAATTAGCTCAATTGGAGCATTTCTAGCATGTTTGGTTGAAATTGGAAATTTACATTTTTCAGTGTGGTCAGACGTTTGTAATATTCTCACAATAAGCTAATTAGCTCAATTGGAGCATTTCTAGCATGTTTGGTTGAAATTGGAAATTTACATTTTTCACTTTTGTCAGACAATTGCAATATTCTCACAATAAGCTAATTAGCTCAATTGGAGCATTTCTAGCATGTTTGGTTGAAATTGGAAATTTACACTTTTCAGTTTTGTCAAACGTTTGTAAAAGTCTTACAGTAGGCTTATTTCGCAATTCGAGCATTTCTAGCATGTTTGGTTGAAATTGGAAAATTTCATTTTTCAGTTTTGTCAGACGTTTGTATTATTCTCACAATAAGCTAATTAGCTCAATTGGAGCATTTCTAGCATGTTTGGTTGAAATTGGAAATTTACACTTTTCAGTTTGGTCAGACGTTTGTAATATTCTCACAATAAGCTAATTAGCTCAATTGGAGCATTTCTAGCATGTTTGGTTAAAATTTGAAATTTACATTTTTCAGTTTGGTCAGACGTTTGTAATATTCTCACAATAAGCTAATTAGCTCAATTGGAGCATTTCTAGCATGTTTGGTTGAAATTGGAAATTTACATTTTTCAGTTTGGTCAGACGTTTGTAATATTCTCACAATAAGCTAATTAGCTCAATTGGAGCATTTCTAGCATGTTTGGTTAAAATTGGAAATTTACATTTTTCACTTTTGTCAGACAATTGCAATATTCTCACAATAAGCTAATTAGCTCAATTGGAGCATTTCTAGCATGTTTGGTTGAAATTGGAAATTTACATTTTTCAGTTTTGTCAAACGTTTGTAAAATTCTTACAGTAGGCTTATTTCGCAATTCGAGCATTTCTGGCATGTTTGGTTGAAATTGGAAAATTTCATTTTTCAGTTTTGTCAGACGTTTGTATTATTCTCACAATAAGCTAATTAGCTCAATTGGAGCATTTCTAGCATGTTTGGTTGAAATTGGAAATTTACATTTTTCAGTTTGGTCAGACGTTTGTAATATTCTCACAATAAGCTAATTAGCTCAATTGGAGCATTTCTAGCATGTTTGGTTAAAATTTGAAATTTACATTTGTCAGTTTGGTCAGACGTTTGTAATATTCTCACAATAAGCTAATTAGCTCAATTGGAGCATTTCTAGCATGTTTGGTTGAAATTGGAAATTTACATTTTTCACTTTTGTCAGACAATTGCAATATTCTCACAATAAGCTAATTAGCTCAATTGGAGCATTTCTAGCATGTTTGGTTGAAATTGGAAATTTACATTTTTCAGTTTTGTCAGACGTTTGTATTATTCTCACAATAAGCTAATTAGCTCAATTGGAGCATTTCTAGCATGTTTGGTTGAAATTGGAAATTTACATTTTTCAGTTTGGTCAGACGTTTGTAATATTCTCACAATAAGCTAATTAGCTCAATTGGAGCAATTCTAGCATGTTTGGTTGAAATTGGAAATTTACATTTTTCAGTTTGGTCAGACGTTTGTAATATTCTCACAATAAGCTAATTAGCTCAATTGGAGCATTTCTAGCATGTTTGGTTAAAATTGGAAATTTACATTTTTCACTTTTGTCAGACAATTGCAATATTCTCACAATAAGCTAATTAGCTCAATTGGAGCATTTCTAGCATGTTTGGTTGAAATTGGAAATTTACATTTTTCACTTTTGTCAGACAATTGCAATATTCTCACAATAAGCTAATTAGCTCAATTGGAGCGTTTCTAGCATGTTTGGTTGAAATTGGAAAATTACATTTTTCAGTTTGGTCAGACGTTTGTAATATTCTCACAATAAGCTAATCAGCTCAATTGGAGCATTTCTAGCATGTTTGGTTGAAATTGGAAATTTACATTTTTCAGTTTTGTCAGACGTTTGTAATATTCTCACAATAAGCTAATTAGCTCAATTGGAGCATTTCTAGCATGTTTGGTTGAAATTGGAAATTTACATTTTTCAGTTTGGTCAGACGTTTGTAATATTCTCACAATAAGCTAATTAGCTCAATTGGAGCATTTCTAGCATGTTTGGTTGAAATTGGAAATTTAAATTTTTCACTTTTGTCAGACAATTGCAATATTCTCACAATAAGCTAATTAGCTCAATTGGAGCATTTCTAGCATGTTTGGTTGAAATTGAAAATTTACATTTTTCAGTTTTGTCAAACGTTTGTAAAATTTTTTCAGTAGGCTTATTTCGCAATTCGAGCATTTCTAGCATGTTTGGTTGAAATTGGAAATTTACATTTTTCAGTTTTGTCAGACGTTTGTAATATTCTCACAATAAGCTAATTAGCTCAATTGGAACATTTCTAGCTTGTTTGGTTGAAATTGGAAATTTACATTTTTCAGTTTGGTCAGACGTTTGTAATATTCTCACAATAAGCTAATTAGCTCAATTGGAGCATTTCTAGCATGTTTGGTTGAAATTGGAAATTTCTATTTTTCAGTTTTGTCAGACGTTTGTAATATTCTCACAATAAGCTAATTAGCTCAATTGGAGCATTTCTAGCATGTTTGGTTATAATTTGAAATTTACATTTTTCAGTTTGGTCAGACGTTTGTAATATTCTCACAATAAGCTAATTAGCTCAATTGGAGCATTTCTAGCATGTTTGGTTGAAATTGGAAATTTACATTTTTCAGTTTTGTCAAACGTTTGTAAAATTCTTACAGTAGGCTTATTTCGCAATTCGAGCATTTCTGGCATGTTTGGTTGAAATTGGAAAATTTCATTTTTCAGTTTTGTCAGACGTTTGTATTATTCTCACAATAAGCTAATTAGCTCAATTGGAGCATTTCTAGCATGTTTGGTTGAAATTGGAAATTTACATTTTTCAGTTTGGTCAGACGTTTGTAATATTCTCACAATAAGCTAATTAGCTCAATTGGAGCATTTCTAGCATGTTTGGTTAAAATTTGAAATTTACATTTGTCAGTTTGGTCAGACGTTTGTAATATTCTCACAATAAGCTAATTAGCTCAATTGGAGCATTTCTAGCATGTTTGGTTGAAATTGGAAATTTACATTTTTCACTTTTGTCAGACAATTGCAATATTCTCACAATAAGCTAATTAGCTCAATTGGAGCATTTCTAGCATGTTTGGTTGAAATTGGAAATTTACATTTTTCAGTTTTGTCAGACGTTTGTATTATTCTCACAATAAGCTAATTAGCTCAATTGGAGCATTTCTAGCATGTTTGGTTGAAATTGGAAATTTACATTTTTCAGTTTGGTCAGACGTTTGTAATATTCTCACAATAAGCTAATTAGCTCAATTGGAGCATTTCTAGCATGTTTGGTTGAAATTGGAAATTTACATTTTTCAGTTTGGTCAGACGTTTGTAATATTCTCACAATAAGCTAATTAGCTCAATTGGAGCATTTCTAGCATGTTTGGTTAAAATTGGAAATTTACATTTTTCACTTTTGTCAGACAATTGCAATATTCTCACAATAAGCTAATTAGCTCAATTGGAGCATTTCTAGCATGTTTGGTTGAAATTGGAAATTTACATTTTTCACTTTTGTCAGACAATTGCAATATTCTCACAATAAGCTAATTAGCTCAATTGGAGCGTTTCTAGCATGTTTGGTTGAAATTGGAAAATTACATTTTTCAGTTTGGTCAGACGTTTGTAATATTCTCACAATAAGCTAATCAGCTCAATTGGAGCATTTCTAGCATGTTTGGTTGAAATTGGAAATTTACATTTTTCAGTTTTGTCAGACGTTTGTAATATTCTCACAATAAGCTAATTAGCTCAATTGGAGCATTTCTAGCATGTTTGGTTGAAATTGGAAATTTACATTTTTCAGTTTGGTCAGACGTTTGTAATATTCTCACAATAAGCTAATTAGCTCAATTGGAGCATTTCTAGCATGTTTGGTTGAAATTGGAAATTTAAATTTTTCACTTTTGTCAGACAATTGCAATATTCTCACAATAAGCTAATTAGCTCAATTGGAGCATTTCTAGCATGTTTGGTTGAAATTGAAAATTTACATTTTTCAGTTTTGTCAAACGTTTGTAAAATTCTTTCAGTAGGCTTATTTCGCAATTCGAGCATTTCTAGCATGTTTGGTTGAAATTGGAAATTTACATTTTTCAGTTTTGTCAGACGTTTGTAATATTCTCACAATAAGCTAATTAGCTCAATTGGAACATTTCTAGCTTGTTTGGTTGAAATTGGAAATTTACATTTTTCAGTTTGGTCAGACGTTTGTAATATTCTCACAATAAGCTAATTAGCTCAATTGGAGCATTTCTAGCATGTTTGGTTGAAATTGGAAATTTCTATTTTTCAGTTTTGTCAGACGTTTGTAATATTCTCACAATAAGCTAATTAGCTCAATTGGAGCATTTCTAGCATGTTTGGTTATAATTTGAAATTTACATTTTTCAGTTTGGTCAGACGTTTGTAATATTCTCACAATAAGCTAATTAGCTCAATTGGAGCATTTCTAGCATGTTTGGTTGAAATTGGAAATTTACATTTTTCAGTTTTGTCAGACGTTTGTAATATTCTAACAATAAGCTAATTAGCTCAATTGGAGCATTTCTAGCATGTTTGGTTGAAATTGGAAACTTACATTTTTCAGTTTTGTCAGACAATTGCAATATTCTATCAATAAGCTAATTAGCTCAATTGGAGCATTTCTAGCATGTTTGGTTGAAATTGGAAATTTCTATTTTTCAGTTTTGTCAGACGTTTGTAATATTCTCACAATAAGCTAATTAGCTCAATTGGAACATTTCTAGCTTGTTTGGTTGAAATTGGAAATTTACATTTTTCAGTTTGGTCAGACGTTTGTAATATTCTCACAATAAGCTAATTAGCTCAATTGGAGCATTTCTAGCATGTTTGGTTGAAATTGGAAATTTACATTTTTCACTTTTGTCGGACGTTTGTAATATTCTCACAATAAGCTAATTAGCTCAATTGGAGCATTTCTAGCATGTTTGGTTGAAATTGAAAATTTACATTTTTCAGTGTTGTCAGAGGTTTGTAATATTCTCACAATAAGCTAATTAGCTCAATTGGAGCATTTCTAGCATGTTTGGTTGAAATTGGAAATTTACATTTTTCAGTTTTGTCAGACGTTGGTAATATTCTCACAATAAGCTAATTAGCTCAATTGGAGCATTTCTAGCATGTTTGGTTGAAATTGGAAATTTACATTTTTCAGTTTGGTCAGACGTTTGTAATATTCTCACAATAAGCTAATTAGCTCAATTGGAGCATTTCTAGCATGTTTGGTTGAAATTGAAAATTTACATTTTTCAGTGTTGTCAGAGGTTTGTAATATTCTCACAATAAGCTAATTAGCTCAATTGGAGCATTTCTAGCATGTTTGGTTGAAATTGGAAATTTACATTTTTCAGTTTTGTCAGACGTTGGTAATATTCTCACAATAAGCTAATTAGCTCAATTGGAGCATTTCTAGCATGTTTGGTTGAAATTGGAAATTTACATTTTTCAGTTTGGTCAGACGTTTGTAATATTCTCACAATAAGCTAATTAGCTCAATTGGAGCATTTCTAGCATGTTTGGTTGAAATTGGAAATTTACAATTTTCACTTTTGTCAGACAATTGCAATATTCTCACAATAAGCTAATTAGCTCAATTGGAGCATTTCTAGCATGTTTGGTTGAAATTGGAAAATTACATTTTTCAGTTTTGTCAGACGTTTGTAATATTCTCACAATAAGCTAATTAGCTCAATTGGAGCATTTCTAGCATGTTTCGTTGAAATTGGAAATTTACATTTTTCAGTTTTGTCAGACGTTTGTAATGTTCTCACAATAAGGTAATTAGCTCAATTGGAGCATTTCTAGCATGTTTGGTTGAAATTGGAAATTTACATTTTTCAGTGTGGTCAGACGTTTGTAATATTCTCACAATAAGCTAATTAGCTCAATTGGAGCATTTCTAGCATGTTTGGTTGAAATTGGAAATTTACATTTTTCACTTTTGTCAGACAATTGCAATATTCTCACAATAAGCTAATTAGCTCAATTGGAGCATTTCTAGCATGTTTGGTTGAAATTGGAAATTTACATTTTTCAGTTTGGTCAGACGTTTGTAATATTCTCACAATAAGCTAATTAGCTCAATTGGAGCATTTCTAGCATGTTTGGTTAAAATTTGAAATTTACATTTTTCAGTTTGGTCAGACGTTTGTAATATTCTCACAATAAGCTAATTAGCTCAATTGGAGCATTTCTAGCATGTTTGGTTGAAATTGGAAATTTACATTTTTCAGTTTGGTCAGACGTTTGTAATATTCTCACAATAAGCTAATTAGCTCAATTGGAGCATTTCTAGCATGTTTGGTTGAAATTGGAAATTTACATTTTTCAGCTTTGTCAGACGTTTGTAATATTCTCACAATAAGCTAATTAGCTCAATTGGAGCATTTCTAGCATGTTTGGTTGAAATTGGAAATTTACATTTTTCAGTTTTGTCAGACGTTTGTAATATTCTCACAATAAGCTAATTAGCTCAATTGGAGCATTTCTAGCATGTTTGGTTGAAATTGGAACTTTACATTTTTCACTTTTGTCAGACAATTGCAATATTCTCACAATAAGCTAATTAGCTCAATTGGAGCATTTCTAGCATGTTTGGTTGAAATTGGATATTTACATTTTTCAGTTTGGTCAGACGTTTGTAATATTCTCACAATAAGCTAATTAGCTCAATTGGAGCATTTCTAGCATGTTTGGTTGAAATTGGAAATTTACATTTTTCAGTTTTGTCAAACGTTTGTAAAATTCTTACAGTAGGCTTATTTCGCAATTCGAGCATTTCTGGCATGTTTGGTTGAAATTGGAAAATTTCATTTTTCAGTTTTGTCAGACGTTTGTATTATTCTCACAATAAGCTAATTAGCTCAATTGGAGCATTTCTAGCATGTTTGGTTGAAGTTGGAAATTTACATTTTTCAGTTTTGTCAGACGTTTGTAATATTCTCACAATAAGCTAATTAGCTCATTTGGAGCATTTCTAGCATGTTTGGTTGAAATTGGAAATTTACATTTTTCAGTTTTGTCAGACAATTGCAATATTCTATCAATAAGCTAATTAGCTCAATTGGAGCATTTCTAGCATGTTTGGTTGAAATTGGAAATTTCTATTTTTCAGTTTTGTCAGACATTTGTAATATTCTCACAATAAGCTAATTAGCTCAATTGGAACATTTCTAGCATGTTTGGTTGAAATTGGAAATTTACATTTTTCAGTTTGGTCAGACGTTTCTAATATTCTCACAATAAGCTAATTAGCTCAATTGGAGCATTTCTAGCATGTTTGGTTGAAATTGGAAATTTACATTTTTCAGTTTGGTCAGACGTTTGTAATATTCTCACAATAAGCTAATTAGCTCAATTGGAGCATTTCTAGCATGTTTGGTTAAAATTGGAAATTTACATTTTTCACTTTTGTCAGACAATTGCAATATTCTCACAATAAGCTAATTAGCTCAATTGGAGCATTTCTAGCATGTTTGGTTGAAATTGGAAATTTACATTTTTCAGTTTGGTCAGACGTTTGTAATATTCTCACAATAAGCTAATCAGCTCAATTGGAGCATTTCTAGCATGTTTGGTTGAAATTGGAAATTTACATTTTTCACTTTTGTCAGACAATTGCAATATTCTCACAATAAGCTAATTAGCTCAATTGGAGCATTTCTAGCATGTTTGGTTGAAATTGGAAAATTACATTTTTCAGTTTGGTCAGACGTTTGTAATATTCTCACAATAAGCTAATCAGCTCAATTGGAGCATTTCTAGCATGTTTGGTTGAAATTGGAAATTTACATTTTTCAGTTTTGTCAGACGTTTGTAATATTCTCACAATAAGCTAATTAGCTCAATTGGAGCATTTCTAGCATGTTTGGTTGAAATTGGAAATTTACATTTTTCAGTTTGGTCAGACGTTTGTAATATTCTCACAATAAGCTAATTAGCTCAATTGGAGCATTTCTAGCATGTTTGGTTGAAATTGGAAATTTAAATTTTTCACTTTTGTCAGACAATTGCAATATTCTCACAATAAGCTAATTAGCTCAATTGGAGCATTTCTAGCATGTTTGGTTGAAATTGAAAATTTACATTTTTCAGTTTTGTCAAACGTTTGTAAAATTCTTTCAGTAGGCTTATTTCGCAATTCGAGCATTTCTAGCATGTTTGGTTGAAATTGGAAATTTACATTTTTCAGTTTTGTCAGACGTTTGTAATATTCTCACAATAAGCTAATTAGCTCAATTGGAGCATTTCTAGCATGTTTGGTTGAAATTGGAAATTTACATTTTTCAGTTTGGTCAGACGTTTGTAATATTCTCACAATAAGCTAATTAGCTCAATTGGAGCATTTCTAGCATGTTTGGTTGAAATTTGAAATTTACATTTTTCAGTTTGGTCAGACGTTTGTAATATTCTCACAATAAGCTAATTAGCTCAATTGGAGCATTTCTAGCATGTTTGGTTGAAATTGGAAATTTACATTTTTCAGTTTGGTCAGACGTTTGTAATATTCTCACAATAAGCTAATTAGCTCAATTGGAGCATTTCTAGCATGTTTGGTTGAAATTGGAAATTTACATTTTTCAGCTTTGTCAGACGTTTGTAATATTCTCACAATAAGCTAATTAGCTCAATTGGAGCATTTCTAGCATGTTTGGTTGAAATTGGAAATTTACATTTTTCAGTTTTGTCAGACGTTTGTAATATTCTCACAATAAGCTAATTAGCTCAATTGGAGCATTTCTAGCATGTTTGGTTGAAATTGGAACTTTACATTTTTCACTTTTGTCAGACAATTGCAATATTCTCACAATAAGCTAATTAGCTCAATTGGAGCATTTCTAGCATGTTTGGTTGAAATTGGATATTTACATTTTTCAGTTTGGTCAGACGTTTGTAATATTCTCACAATAAGCTAATTAGCTCAATTGGAGCATTTCTAGCATGTTTGGTTGAAATTGGAAATTTACATTTTTCAGTTTTGTCAGACAATTGCAATATTCTATCAATAAGCTAATTAGCTCAATTGGAGCATTTCTAGCATGTTTGGTTGAAATTGGAAATTTCTATTTTTCAGTTTTGTCAGACATTTGTAATATTCTCACAATAAGCTAATTAGCTCAATTGGAACATTTCTAGCATGTTTGGTTGAAATTGGAAATTTACATTTTTCAGTTTGGTCAGACGTTTGTAATATTCTCACAATAAGCTAATTAGCTCAATTGGAGCATTTCTAGCATGTTTGGTTGAAATTGGAAATTTACATTTTTCAGTTTGGTCAGACGTTTGTAATATTCTCACAATAAGCTAATTAGCTCAATTGGAGCATTTCTAGCATGTTTGGTTAAAATTGGAAATTTACATTTTTCACTTTTGTCAGACAATTGCAATATTCTCACAATAAGCTAATTAGCTCAATTGGAGCATTTCTAGCATGTTTGGTTGAAATTGGAAATTTACATTTTTCAGTTTGGTCAGACGTTTGTAATATTCTCACAATAAGCTAATCAGCTCAATTGGAGCATTTCTAGCATGTTTGGTTGAAATTGGAAATTTACATTTTTCACTTTTGTCAGACAATTGCAATATTCTCACAATAAGCTAATTAGCTCAATTGGAGCATTTCTAGCATGTTTGGTTGAAATTGGAAAATTACATTTTTCAGTTTGGTCAGACGTTTGTAATATTCTCACAATAAGCTAATCAGCTCAATTGGAGCATTTCTAGCATGTTTGGTTGAAATTGGAAATTTACATTTTTCAGTTTTGACAGACGTTTGTAATATTCTCACAATAAGCTAATTAGCTCAATTGGAGCATTTCTAGCATGTTTGGTTGAAATTGGAAATTTACATTTTTCAGTTTGGTCAGACGTTTGTAATATTCTCACAATAAGCTAATTAGCTCAATTGGAGCATTTCTAGCATGTTTGGTTGAAATTGGAAATTTAAATTTTTCACTTTTGTCAGACAATTGCAATATTCTCACAATAAGCTAATTAGCTCAATTGGAGCATTTCTAGCATGTTTGGTTGAAATTGAAAATTTACATTTTTCAGTTTTGTCAAACGTTTGTAAAATTCTTTCAGTAGGCTTATTTCGCAATTCGAGCATTTCTAGCATGTTTGGTTGAAATTGGAAATTTACATTTTTCAGTTTTGTCAGACGTTTGTAATATTCTCACAATAAGCTAATTAGCTCAATTGGAACAATTCTAGCTTGTTTGGTTGAAATTGGAAATTAACATTTTTCAGTTTGGTCAGACGTTTGTAATATTCTCACAATAAGCTAATTAGCTCAATTGGAGCATTTCTAGCATGTTTGGTTGAAATTGGAAATTTCTATTTTTCAGTTTTGTCAGACGTTTGTAATATTCTCACAATAAGCTAATTAGCTCAATTGGAGCATTTCTAGCATGTTTGGTTATAATTTGAAATTTACATTTTTCAGTTTGGTCAGACGTTTGTAATATTCTCACAATAAGCTAATTAGCTCAATTGGAGCATTTCTAGCATGTTTGGTTGAAATTGGAAATTTACATTTTTCAGTTTTGTCAGACGTTTGTAATATTCTAACAATAAGCTAATTAGCTCAATTGGAGCATTTCTAGCATGTTTGGTTGAAATTGGAAACTTACATTTTTCAGTTTTGTCAGACAATTGCAATATTTTATCAATAAGCTAATTAGCTCAATTGGAGCATTTCTAGCATGTTTGGTTGAAATTGGAAATTTCTATTTTTCAGTTTTGTCAGACGTTTGTAATATTCTCACAATAAGCTAATTAGCTCAATTGGAACATTTCTAGCTTGTTTGGTTGAAATTGGAAATTTACATTTTTCAGTTTGGTCAGACGTTTGTAATATTCTCACAATAAGCTAATTAGCTCAATTGGAGCATTTCTAGCATGTTTGGTTGAAATTGGAACATTCTATTTTTCAGTTTTGTCAGACGTTTGTAATATTCTCACAATAAGCTAATTAGCTCAATTTGAGCATTTCTAGCATGTTTGGTTGAAATTGGAAATTTACATTTTTCACTTTTGTCGGACGTTTGTAATATTCTCACAATAAGCTAATTAGCTCAATTGGAGCATTTCTAGCATGTTTGGTTGAAATTGGAAATTTACATTTTTCAGTTTTGTCAGACGTTGGTAATATTCGCACAATAAGCTAATTAGCTCAATTGGAGCATTTCTAGCATGTTTGGTTGAAATTGGAAACTTACATTTTTCAGTTTTGTCAGACAATTGCAATATTCTATCAATAAGCTAATTAGCTCAATTGGAGCATTTCTAGCATGTTTGGTTGAAATTGGAAATTTCTATTTTTCAGTTTTGTCAGACGTTTGTAATATTCTCACAATAAGCTAATTAGCTCAATTGGAACATTTCTAGCTTGTTTGGTTGAAATTGGAAATTTACATTTTTCAGTTTGGTCAGACGTTTGTAATATTCTCACAATAAGCTAATTAGCTCAATTGGAGCATTTCTAGCATGTTTGGTTGAAATTGGAAATTTACATTTTTCACTTTTGTCGGACGTTTGTAATATTCTCACAATAAGCTAATTAGCTCAATTGGAGCATTTCTAGCATGTTTGGTTGAAATTGAAAATTTACATTTTTCAGTGTTGTCAGAGGTTTGTAATATTCTCACAATAAGCTAATTAGCTCAATTGGAGCATTTCTAGCATGTTTGGTTGAAATTGGAAATTTACATTTTTCAGTTTGGTCAGACGTTTGTAATATTCTCACAATAAGCTAATTAGCTCAATTGGAGCATTTCTAGCATGTTTGGTTGAAATTGGAAATTTACAATTTTCACTTTTGTCAGACAATTGCAATATTCTCACAATAAGCTAATTAGCTCAATTGGAGCATTTCTAGCATGTTTGGTTGAAATTGGAAAATTACATTTTTCAGTTTTGTCAGACGTTTGTAATATTCTCACAATAAGCTAATTAGCTCAATTGGAGCATTTCTAGCATGTTTCGTTGAAATTGGAAATTTACATTTTTCAGTTTTGTCAGACGTTTGTAATGTTCTCACAATAAGCTAATTAGCTCAATTGGAGCATTTCTAGCATGTTTGGTTGAAATTGGAAATTTACATTTTTCAGTGTGGTCAGACGTTTGTAATATTCTCACAATAAGCTAATTAGCTCAATTGGAGCATTTCTAGCATGTTTGGTTGAAATTGGAAATTTACATTTTTCACTTTTGTCAGACAATTGCAATATTCTCACAATAAGCTAATTAGCTCAATTGGAGCATTTCTAGCATGTTTGGTTGAAATTGGAAATTTACATTTTTCAGTTTGGTCAGACGTTTGTAATATTCTCACAATAAGCTAATTAGCTCAATTGGAGCATTTCTAGCATGTTTGGTTAAAATTTGAAATTTACATTTTTCAGTTTGGTCAGACGTTTGTAATATTCTCACAATAAGCTAATTAGCTCAATTGGAGCATTTCTAGCATGTTTGGTTGAAATTGGAAATTTACATTTTTCAGTTTGGTCAGACGTTTGTAATATTCTCACAATAAGCTAATTAGCTCAATTGGAGCATTTCTAGCATGTTTGGTTAAAATTGGAAATTTACATTTTTCACTTTTGTCAGACAATTGCAATATTCTCACAATAAGCTAATTAGCTCAATTGGAGCATTTCTAGCATGTTTGGTTGAAATTGGAAATTTACATTTTTCAGTTTTGTCAAACGTTTGTAAAATTCTTACAGTAGGCTTATTTCGCAATTCGAGCATTTCTGGCATGTTTGGTTGAAATTGGAAAATTTCATTTTTCAGTTTTGTCAGACGTTTGTATTATTCTCACAATAAGCTAATTAGCTCAATTGGAGCATTTCTAGCATGTTTGGTTGAAATTGGATATTTACATTTTTCAGTTTGGTCAGACGTTTGTAATATTCTCACAATAAGCTAATTAGCTCAATTGGAGCATTTCTAGCATGTTTGGTTAAAATTTGAAATTTACATTTTTCAGTTTGGTCAGACGTTTGTAATATTCTCACAATAAGCTAATTAGCTCAATTGGAGCATTTCTAGCATGTTTGGTTGAAGTTGGAAATTTACATTTTTCAGTTTTGTCAGACGTTTGTAATATTCTCACAATAAGCTAATTAGCTCAATTGGAGCATTTCTAGCATGTTTGGTTGAAGTTGGAAATTTACATTTTTCAGTTTTGTCAGACGTTTGTAATATTCTCACAATAAGCTAATTAGCTCATTTGGAGCATTTCTAGCATGTTTGGTTGAAATTGGAAATTTACATTTTTCAGTTTTGTCAGACAATTGCAATATTCTATCAATAAGCTAATTAGCTCAATTGGAGCATTTCTAGCATGTTTGGTTGAAATTGGAAATTTCTATTTTTCAGTTTTGTCAGACATTTGTAATATTCTCACAATAAGCTAATTAGCTCAATTGGAACATTTCTAGCATGTTTGGTTGAAATTGGAAATTTACATTTTTCAGTTTGGTCAGACGTTTGTAATATTCTCACAATAAGCTAATTAGCTCAATTGGAGCATTTCTAGCATGTTTGGTTGAAATTGGAAATTTACATTTTTCAGTTTGGTCAGACGTTTGTAATATTCTCACAATAAGCTAATTAGCTCAATTGGAGCATTTCTAGCATGTTTGGTTAAAATTGGAAATTTACATTTTTCACTTTTGTCAGACAATTGCAATATTCTCACAATAAGCTAATTAGCTCAATTGGAGCATTTCTAGCATGTTTGGTTGAAATTGGAAATTTACATTTTTCAGTTTGGTCAGACGTTTGTAATATTCTCACAATAAGCTAATCAGCTCAATTGGAGCATTTCTAGCATGTTTGGTTGAAATTGGAAATTTACATTTTTCACTTTTGTCAGACAATTGCAATATTCTCACAATAAGCTAATTAGCTCAATTGGAGCATTTCTAGCATGTTTGGTTGAAATTGGAAAATTACATTTTTCAGTTTGGTCAGACGTTTGTAATATTCTCACAATAAGCTAATCAGCTCAATTGGAGCATTTCTAGCATGTTTGGTTGAAATTGGAAATTTACATTTTTCAGTTTTGTCAGACGTTTGTAATATTCTCACAATAAGCTAATTAGCTCAATTGGAGCATTTCTAGCATGTTTGGTTGAAATTGGAAATTTACATTTTTCAGTTTGGTCAGACGTTTGTAATATTCTCACAATAAGCTAATTAGCTCAATTGGAGCATTTCTAGCATGTTTGGTTGAAATTGGAAATTTAAATTTTTCACTTTTGTCAGACAATTGCAATATTCTCACAATAAGCTAATTAGCTCAATTGGAGCATTTCTAGCATGTTTGGTTGAAATTGAAAATTTACATTTTTCAGTTTTGTCAAACGTTTGTAAAATTCTTTCAGTAGGCTTATTTCGCAATTCGAGCATTTCTAGCATGTTTGGTTGAAATTGGAAATTTACATTTTTCAGTTTTGTCAGACGTTTGTAATATTCTCACAATAAGCTAATTAGCTCAATTGGAACAATTCTAGCTTGTTTGGTTGAAATTGGAAATTAACATTTTTCAGTTTGGTCAGACGTTTGTAATATTCTCACAATAAGCTAATTAGCTCAATTGGAGCATTTCTAGCATGTTTGGTTGAAATTGGAAATTTCTATTTTTCAGTTTTGTCAGACGTTTGTAATATTCTCACAATAAGCTAATTAGCTCAATTGGAGCATTTCTAGCATGTTTGGTTATAATTTGAAATTTACATTTTTCAGTTTGGTCAGACGTTTGTAATATTCTCACAATAAGCTAATTAGCTCAATTGGAGCATTTCTAGCATGTTTGGTTGAAATTGGAAATTTACATTTTTCAGTTTTGTCAGACGTTTGTAATATTCTAACAATAAGCTAATTAGCTCAATTGGAGCATTTCTAGCATGTTTGGTTGAAATTGGAAACTTACATTTTTCAGTTTTGTCAGACAATTGCAATATTTTATCAATAAGCTAATTAGCTCAATTGGAGCATTTCTAGCATGTTTGGTTGAAATTGGAAATTTCTATTTTTCAGTTTTGTCAGACGTTTGTAATATTCTCACAATAAGCTAATTAGCTCAATTGGAACATTTCTAGCTTGTTTGGTTGAAATTGGAAATTTACATTTTTCAGTTTGGTCAGACGTTTGTAATATTCTCACAATAAGCTAATTAGCTCAATTGGAGCATTTCTAGCATGTTTGGTTGAAATTGGAAATTTCTATTTTTCAGTTTTGTCAGACGTTTGTAATATTCTCACAATAAGCTAATTAGCTCAATTTGAGCATTTCTAGCATGTTTGGTTGAAATTGGAAATTTACATTTTTCACTTTTGTCGGACGTTTGTAATATTCTCACAATAAGCTAATTAGCTCAATTGGAGCATTTCTAGCATGTTTGGTTGAAATTGGAAATTTACATTTTTCAGTTTTGTCAGACGTTGGTAATATTCGCACAATAAGCTAATTAGCTCAATTGGAGCATTTCTAGCATGTTTGGTTGAAATTGGAAATTTACATTTTTCAGTTTGGTCAGACGTTTGTAATATTCTCACAATAAGCTAATCAGCTCAATTGGAGCATTTCTAGCATGTTTGGTTGAAATTGGAAATTTACATTTTTCACTTTTGTCAGACAATTGCAATATTCTCACAATAAGCTAATTAGCTCAATTGGAGCATTTCTAGCATGTTTGGTTTAAATTGGAAATTTACATTTTTCACTTTTGTCAGACAATTGCAATATTCTCACAATAAGCTAATTAGCTCAATTGGAGCATTTCTAGCATGTTTGGTTGAAATTGGAAATTTACATTTTTCAGTTTTGTCAAACGTTTGTAAAATTCTTACAGTAGGCTTATTTCGCAATTCGAGCATTTCTGGCATGTTTGGTTGAAATTGGAAAATTTCATTTTTCAGTTTTGTCAGACGTTTGTATTATTCTCACAATAAGCTAATTAGCTCAATTGGAGCATTTCTAGCATGTTTGGTTGAAATTGGAAATTTACATTTTTCAGTTTGGTCAGACGTTTGTAATATTCTCACAATAAGCTAATTAGCTCAATTGGAGCATTTCTAGCATGTTTGGTTAAAATTTGAAATTTACATTTGTCAGTTTGGTCAGACGTTTGTAATATTCTCACAATAAGCTAATTAGCTCAATTGGAGCATTTCTAGCATGTTTGGTTGAAATTGGAAATTTACATTTTTCACTTTTGTCAGACAATTGCAATATTCTCACAATAAGCTAATTAGCTCAATTGGAGCATTTCTAGCATGTTTGGTTGAAATTGGAAATTTACATTTTTCAGTTTTGTCAGACGTTTGTATTATTCTCACAATAAGCTAATTAGCTCAATTGGAGCATTTCTAGCATGTTTGGTTGAAATTGGAAATTTACATTTTTCAGTTTGGTCAGACGTTTGTAATATTCTCACAATAAGCTAATTAGCTCAATTGGAGCATTTCTAGCATGTTTGGTTGAAATTGGAAATTTACATTTTTCAGTTTGGTCAGACGTTTGTAATATTCTCACAATAAGCTAATTAGCTCAATTGGAGCATTTCTAGCATGTTTGGTTGAAATTGGAAATTTACATTTTTCACTTTTGTCAGACAATTGCAATATTCTCACAATAAGCTAATTAGCTCAATTGGAGCATTTCTAGCATGTTTGGTTGAAATTGGAAATTTACATTTTTCAGTTTGGTCAGACGTTTGTAATATTCTCACAATAAGCTAATCAGCTCAATTGGAGCATTTCTAGCATGTTTGGTTGAAATTGGAAATTTACATTTTTCAGTTTGGTCAGACGTTTGTAATATTCTCACAATAAGCTAATTAGCTCAATTGGAGCATTTCTAGCATGTTTGGTTGAAATTGGAAATTTACATTTTTCAGTTTGGTCAGACGTTTGTAATATTCTCACAATAAGCTAATTAGCTCAATTGGAGCATTTCTAGCATGTTTGGTTGAAATTGGAAATTTACATTTTTCACTTTTGTCGGACGTTTGTAATATTCTCACAATAAGCTAATTAACTCAATTGGAGCATTTCTAGCATGTTTGGTTGAAATTGAAAATTTACATTTTTCAGTGTTGTCAGAGGTTTGTAATATTCTCACAATAAGCTAATTAGCTCAATTGGAGCATTTCTAGCATGTTTGGTTGAAATTGGAAATTTACATTTTTCAGTTTGGTCAGACGTTTGTAATATTCTCACAATAAGCTAATTAGCTCAATTGGAGCATTTCTAGCATGTTTGGTTGAAATTGGAAATTTACATTTTTCAGTTTGGTCAGACGTTTGTAATATTCTCACAATAAGCTAATTAGCTCAATTGGAGCATTTCTAGCATGTTTGGTTGAAAATGGAAATTTACATTTTTCACTTTTGTCAGACAATTGCAATATTCTCACAATAAGCTAATTAGCTCAATTGGAGCATTTCTAGCATGTTTGGTTGAAATTGGAAATTTACATTTTTCAGTTTTGTCAGACGTTTGTATTATTCTCACAATAAGCTAATTAGCTCAATTGGAGCATTTCTAGCATGATTGGTTGAAATTGGAAATTTACATTTTTCAGTTTGGTCAGACGTTTGTAATATTCTCACAATAAGCTAATTAGCTCAATTGGAGCATTTCTAGCATGTTTGGTTGAAATTGGAAATTTACATTTTTCAGTTTGGTCAGACGTTTGTAATATTCTCACAATAAGCTAATTAGCTCAATTGGAGCATTTCTAGCATGTTTGGTTAAAATTGGAAATTTACATTTTTCACTTTTGTCAGACAATTGCAATATTCTCACAATAAGCTAATTAGCTCAATTGGAGCATTTCTAGCATGTTTGGTTGAAATTGGAAATTTACATTTTTCAGTTTGGTCAGACGTTTGTAATATTCTCACAATAAGCTAATCAGCTCAATTGGAGCATTTCTAGCATGTTTGGTTGAAATTGGAAATTTACATTTTTCACTTTTGTCAGACAATTGCAATATTCTCACAATAAGCTAATTAGCTCAATTGGAGCGTTTCTAGCATGTTTGGTTGAAATTGGAAAATTACATTTTTCAGTTTGGTCAGACGTTTGTAATATTCTCACAATAAGCTAATCAGCTCAATTGGAGCATTTCTAGCATGTTTGGTTGAAATTGGAAATTTACATTTTTCAGTTTTGTCAGACGTTTGTAATATTCTCACAATAAGCTAATTAGCTCAATTGGAGCATTTCTAGCATGTTTGGTTGAAATTGGAAATTTACATTTTTCAGTTTGGTCAGACGTTTGTAATATTCTCACAATAAGCTAATTAGCTCAATTGGAGCATTTCTAGCATGTTTGGTTGAAATTGGAAATTTAAATTTTTCACTTTTGTCAGACAATTGCAATATTCTCACAATAAGCTAATTAGCTCAATTGGAGCATTTCTAGCATGTTTGGTTGAAATTGAAAATTTACATTTTTCAGTTTTGTCAAACGTTTGTAAAATTCTTTCAGTAGGCTTATTTCGCAATTCGAGCATTTCTAGCATGTTTGGTTGAAATTGGAAATTTACATTTTTCAGTTTTGTCAGACGTTTGTAATATTCTCACAATAAGCTAATTAGCTCAATTGGAACATTTCTAGCTTGTTTGGTTGAAATTGGAAATTTACATTTTTCAGTTTGGTCAGACGTTTGTAATATTCTCACAATAAGCTAATTAGCTCAATTGGAGCATTTCTAGCATGTTTGGTTGAAATTGGAAATTTCTATTTTTCAGTTTTGTCAGACGTTTGTAATATTCTCACAATAAGCTAATTAGCTCAATTGGAGCATTTCTAGCATGTTTGGTTATAATTTGAAATTTACATTTTTCAGTTTGGTCAGACGTTTGTAATATTCTCACAATAAGCTAATTAGCTCAATTGGAGCATTTCTAGCATGTTTGGTTGAAATTGGAAATTTACATTTTTCAGTTTTGTCAGACGTTTGTAATATTCTAACAATAAGCTAATTAGCTCAATTGGAGCATTTCTAGCATGTTTGGTTGAAATTGGAAACTTACATTTTTCAGTTTTGTCAGACAATTGCAATATTCTATCAATAAGCTAATTAGCTCAATTGGAGCATTTCTAGCATGTTTGGTTGAAATTGGAAATTTCTATTTTCCAGTTTTGTCAGACGTTTGTAATATTCTCACAATAAGCTAATTAGCTCAATTGGAACATTTCTAGCTTGTTTGGTTGAAATTGGAAATTTACATTTTTCAGTTTGGTCAGACGTTTGTAATATTCTCACAATAAGCTAATTAGCTCAATTGGAGCATTTCTAGCATGTTTGGTTGAAATTGGAAATTTCTATTTTTCAGTTTTGTCAGACGTTTGTAATATTCTCACAATAAGCTAATTAGCTCAATTTGAGCATTTCTAGCATGTTTGGTTGAAATTGGAAATTTACATTTTTCACTTTTGTCGGACGTTTGTAATATTCTCACAATAAGCTAATTAGCTCAATTGGAGCATTTCTAGCATGTTTGGTTGAAATTGAAAATTTACATTTTTCAGTGTTGTCAGAGGTTTGTAATATTCTCACAATAAGCTAATTAGCTCAATTGGAGCATTTCTAGCATGTTTGGTTGAAATTGGAAATTTACATTTTTCAGTTTTGTCAGACGTTGGTAATATTCTCACAATAAGCTAATTAGCTCAATTGGAGCATTTCTAGCATGTTTGGTTGAAATTGGAAATTTACATTTTTCAGTTTGGTCAGACGTTTGTAATATTCTCACAGTAAGCTAATTAGCTCAATTGGAGCATTTCTAGCATGTTTGGTTGAAATTGGAAATTTACAATTTTCACTTTTGTCAGACAATTGCAATATTCTCACAATAAGCTAATTAGCTCAATTGGAGCATTTCTAGCATGTTTGGTTGAAATTGGAAAATTACATTTTTCAGTTTTGTCAGACGTTTGTAATATTCTCACAATAAGCTAATTAGCTCAATTGGAGCATTTCTAGCATGTTTGGTTGAAATTGGAAATTTACATTTTTCAGTTTTGTCAGACGTTTGTAATGTTCTCACAATAAGCTAATTAGCTCAATTGGAGCATTTCTAGCATGTTTGGTTGAAATTGGAAATTTACATTTTTCAGTGTGGTCAGACGTTTGTAATATTCTCACAATAAGCTAATTAGCTCAATTGGAGCATTTCTAGCATGTTTGGTTGAAATTGGAAATTTACATTTTTCACTTTTGTCAGACAATTGCAATATTCTCACAATAAGCTAATTAGCTCAATTGGAGCATTTCTAGCATGTTTGGTTGAAATTGGAAATTTACACTTTTCAGTTTTGTCAAACGTTTGTAAAATTCTTACAGTAGGCTTATTTCGCAATTCGAGCATTTCTAGCATGTTTGGTTGAAATTGGAAAATTTCATTTTTCAGTTTTGTCAGACGTTTGTATTATTCTCACAATAAGCTAATTAGCTCAATTGGAGCATTTCTAGCATGTTTGGTTGAAATTGGAAATTTACATTTTTCAGTTTGGTCAGACGTTTGTAATAATCTCACAATAAGCTAATTAGCTCAATTGGAGCATTTCTAGCATGTTTGGTTAAAATTTGAAATTTACATTTTTCAGTTTGGTCAGACGTTTGTAATATTCTCACAATAAGCTAATTAGCTCAATTGGAGCATTTCTAGCATGTTTGGTTGAAATTGGAAATTTACATTTTTCAGTTTGGTCAGACGTTTGTAATATTCTCACAATAAGCTAATTAGCTCAATTGGAGCATTTCTAGCATGTTTGGTTAAAATTGGAAATTTACATTTTTCACTTTTGTCAGACAATTGCAATATTCTCACAATAAGCTAATTAGCTCAATTGGAGCATTTCTAGCATGTTTGGTTGAAATTGGAAATTTACATTTTTCAGTTTTGTCAAACGTTTGTAAAATTCTTACAGTAGGCTTATTTCGCAATTCGAGCATTTCTGGCATGTTTGGTTGAAATTGGAAAATTTCATTTTTCAGTTTTGTCAGACGTTTGTATTATTCTCACAATAAGCTAATTAGCTCAATTGGAGCATTTCTAGCATGTTTGGTTGAAATTGGAAATTTACATTTTTCAGTTTGGTCAGACGTTTGTAATATTCTCACAATAAGCTAATTAGCTCAATTGGAGCATTTCTAGCATGTTTGGTTAAAATTTGAAATTTACATTTGTCAGTTTGGTCAGACGTTTGTAATATTCTCACAATAAGCTAATTAGCTCAATTGGAGCATTTCTAGCATGTTTGGTTGAAATTGGAAATTTACATTTTTCACTTTTGTCAGACAATTGCAATATTCTCACAATAAGCTAATTAGCTCAATTGGAGCATTTCTAGCATGTTTGGTTGAAATTGGAAATTTACATTTTTCAGTTTTGTCAGACGTTTGTATTATTCTCACAATAAGCTAATTAGCTCAATTGGAGCATTTCTAGCATGTTTGGTTGAAATTGGAAATTTACATTTTTCAGTTTGGTCAGACGTTTGTAATATTCTCACAATAAGCTAATTAGCTCAATTGGAGCATTTCTAGCATGTTTGGTTGAAATTGGAAATTTACATTTTTCAGTTTGGTCAGACGTTTGTAATATTCTCACAATAAGCTAATTAGCTCAATTGGAGCATTTCTAGCATGTTTGGTTAAAATTGGAAATTTACATTTTTCACTTTTGTCAGACAATTGCAATATTCTCACAATAAGCTAATTAGCTCAATTGGAGCATTTCTAGCATGTTTGGTTGAAATTGGAAATTTACATTTTTCAGTTTGGTCAGACGTTTGTAATATTCTCACAATAAGCTAATCAGCTCAATTGGAGCATTTCTAGCATGTTTGGTTGAAATTGGAAATTTACATTTTTCACTTTTGTCAGACAATTGCAATATTCTCACAATAAGCTAATTAGCTCAATTGGAGCGTTTTTAGCATGTTTGGTTGAAATTGGAAAATTACATTTTTCAGTTTGGTCAGACGTTTGTAATATTCTCACAATAAGCTAATCAGCTCAATTGGAGCATTTCTAGCATGTTTGGTTGAAATTGGAAATTTACATTTTTCAGTTTTGTCAGACGTTTGTAATATTCTCACAATAAGCTAATTAGCTCAATTGGAGCATTTCTAGCATGTTTGGTTGAAATTGGAAATTTACATTTTTCAGTTTGGTCAGACGTTTGTAATATTCTCACAATAAGCTAATTAGCTCAATTGGAGCATTTCTAGCATGTTTGGTTGAAATTGGAAATTTAAATTTTTCACTTTTGTCAGACAATTGCAATATTCTCACAATAAGCTAATTAGCTCAATTGGAGCATTTCTAGCATGTTTGGTTGAAATTGAAAATTTACATTTTTCAGTTTTGTCAAACGTTTGTAAAATTCTTTCAGTAGGCTTATTTCGCAATTCGAGCATTTCTAGCATGTTTGGTTGAAATTGGAAATTTACATTTTTCAGTTTTGTCAGACGTTTGTAATATTCTCACAATAAGCTAATTAGCTCAATTGGAACATTTCTAGCTTGTTTGGTTGAAATTGGAAATTTACATTTTTCAGTTTGGTCAGACGTTTGTAATATTCTCACAATAAGCTAATTAGCTCAATTGGAGCATTTCTAGCATGTTTGGTTGAAATTGGAAATTTCTATTTTTCAGTTTTGTCAGACGTTTGTAATATTCTCACAATAAGCTAATTAGCTCAATTGGAGCATTTCTAGCATGTTTGGTTATAATTTGAAATTTACATTTTTCAGTTTGGTCAGACGTTTGTAATATTCTCACAATAAGCTAATTAGCTCAATTGGAGCATTTCTAGCATGTTTGGTTGAAATTGGAAATTTACATTTTTCAGTTTTGTCAGACGTTTGTAATATTCTAACAATAAGCTAATTAGCTCAATTGGAGCATTTCTAGCATGTTTGGTTGAAATTGGAAACTTACATTTTTCAGTTTTGTCAGACAATTGCAATATTCTATCAATAAGCTAATTAGCTCAATTGGAGCATTTCTAGCATGTTTGGTTGAAATTGGAAATTTCTATTTTTCAGTTTTGTCAGACGTTTGTAATATTCTCACAATAAGCTAATTAGCTCAATTGGAACATTTCTAGCTTGTTTGGTTGAAATTGGAAATTTACATTTTTCAGTTTGGTCAGACGTTTGTAATATTCTCACAATAAGCTAATTAGCTCAATTGGAGCATTTCTAGCATGTTTGGTTGAAATTGGAAATTTCTATTTTTCAGTTTTGTCAGACGTTTGTAATATTCTCACAATAAGCTAATTAGCTCAATTTGAGCATTTCTAGCATGTTTGGTTGAAATTGGAAATTTACATTTTTCACTTTTGTCGGACGTTTGTAATATTCTCACAATAAGCTAATTAGCTCAATTGGAGCATTTCTAGCATGTTTGGTTGAAATTGAAAATTTACATTTTTCAGTGTTGTCAGAGGTTTGTAATATTCTCACAATAAGCTAATTAGCTCAATTGGAGCATTTCTAGCATGTTTGGTTGAAATTGGAAATTTACATTTTTCAGTTTTGTCAGACGTTTGTAATATTCTCACAATAAGCTAATTAGCTCAATTGGAGCATTTCTAGCATGTTTGGTTGAAATTGGAAATTTACATTTTTCAGTTTGGTCAGACGTTTGTAATATTCTCACAATAAGCTAATTAGCTCAATTGGAGCATTTCTAGCATGTTTGGTTGAAATTGGAAATTTACAATTTTCACTTTTGTCAGACAATTGCAATATTCTCACAATAAGCTAATTAGCTCAATTGGAGCATTTCTAGCATGTTTGGTTGAAATTGGAAAATTACATTTTTCAGTTTTGTCAGACGTTTGTAATATTCTCACAATAAGCTAATTAGCTCAATTGGAGCATTTCTAGCATGTTTGGTTGAAATTGGAAATTTACATTTTTCAGTTTTGTCAGACGTTTGTAATGTTCTCACAATAAGCTAATTAGCTCAATTGGAGCATTTCTAGCATGTTTGGTTGAAATTGGAAATTTACATTTTTCAGTGTGGTCAGACGTTTGTAATATTCTCACAATAAGCTAATTAGCTCAATTGGAGCATTTCTAGCATGTTTGGTTGAAATTGGAAATTTACATTTTTCACTTTTGTCAGACAATTGCAATATTCTCACAATAAGCTAATTAGCTCAATTGGAGCATTTCTAGCATGTTTGGTTGAAATTGGAAATTTACATTTTTCAGTTTTGTCAAACGTTTGTAAAATTCTTACAGTAGGCTTATTTCGCAATTCGAGCATTTCTAGCATGTTTGGTTGAAATTGGAAAATTTCATTTTTCAGTTTTGTCAGACGTTTGTATTATTCTCACAATAAGCTAATTAGCTCAATTGGAGCATTTCTAGCATGTTTGGTTGAAATTGGAAATTTACATTTTTCAGTTTGGTCAGACGTTTGTAATATTCTCACAATAAGCTAATTAGCTCAATTGGAGCATTTCTAGCATGTTTGGTTAAAATTTGAAATTTACATTTTTCAGTTTGGTCAGACGTTTGTAATATTCTCACAATAAGCTAATTAGCTCAATTGGAGCATTTCTAGCATGTTTGGTTGAAATTGGAAATTTACATTTTTCAGTTTGGTCAGACGTTTGTAATATTCTCACAATAAGCTAATTAGCTCAATTGGAGCATTTCTAGCATGTTTGGTTAAAATTGGAAATTTACATTTTTCACTTTTGTCAGACAATTGCAATATTCTCACAATAAGCTAATTAGCTCAATTGGAGCATTTCTAGCATGTTTGGTTGAAATTGGAAATTTACATTTTTCAGTTTTGTCAAACGTTTGTAAAATTCTTACAGTAGGCTTATTTCGCAATTCGAGCATTTCTGGCATGTTTGGTTGAAATTGGAAAATTTCATTTTTCAGTTTTGTCAGACGTTTGTATTATTCTCACAATAAGCTAATTAGCTCAATTGGAGCATTTCTAGCATGTTTGGTTGAAATTGGAAATTTACATTTTTCAGTTTGGTCAGACGTTTGTAATATTCTCACAATAAGCTAATTAGCTCAATTGGAGCATTTCTAGCATGTTTGGTTAAAATTTGAAATTTACATTTTTCAGTTTGGTCAGACGTTTGTAATATTCTCACAATAAGCTAATTAGCTCAATTGGAGCATTTCTAGCATGTTTGGTTGAAGTTGGAAATTTACATTTTTCAGTTTTGTCAGACGTTTGTAATATTCTCACAATAAGCTAATTAGCTCAATTGGAGCATTTCTAGCATGTTTGGTTGAAGTTGGAAATTTACATTTTTCAGTTTTGTCAGACGTTTGTAATATTCTCACAATAAGCTAATTAGCTCATTTGGAGCATTTCTAGCATGTTTGGTTGAAATTGGAAATTTACATTTTTCAGTTTTGTCAGACAATTGCAATATTCTATCAATAAGCTAATTAGCTCAATTGGAGCATTTCTAGCATGTTTGGTTGAAATTGGAAATTTCTATTTTTCAGTTTTGTCAGACATTTGTAATATTCTCACAATAAGCTAATTAGCTCAATTGGAACATTTCTAGCATGTTTGGTTGAAATTGGAAATTTACATTTTTCAGTTTGGTCAGACGTTTGTAATATTCTCACAATAAGCTAATTAGCTCAATTGGAGCATTTCTAGCATGTTTGGTTGAAATTGGAAATTTACATTTTTCAGTTTGGTCAGACGTTTGTAATATTCTCACAATAAGCTAATTAGCTCAATTGGAGCATTTCTAGCATGTTTGGTTAAAATTGGAAATTTACATTTTTCACTTTTGTCAGACAATTGCAATATTCTCACAATAAGCTAATTAGCTCAATTGGAGCATTTCTAGCATGTTTGGTTGAAATTGGAAATTTACATTTTTCAGTTTGGTCAGACGTTTGTAATATTCTCACAATAAGCTAATCAGCTCAATTGGAGCATTTCTAGCATGTTTGGTTGAAATTGGAAATTTACATTTTTCACTTTTGTCAGACAATTGCAATATTCTCACAATAAGCTAATTAGCTCAATTGGAGCATTTCTAGCATGTTTGGTTGAAATTGGAAAATTACATTTTTCAGTTTGGTCAGACGTTTGTAATATTCTCACAATAAGCTAATCAGCTCAATTGGAGCATTTCTAGCATGTTTGGTTGAAATTGGAAATTTACATTTTTCAGTTTTGTCAGACGTTTGTAATATTCTCACAATAAGCTAATTAGCTCAATTGGAGCATTTCTAGCATGTTTGGTTGAAATTGGAAATTTACATTTTTCAGTTTGGTCAGACGTTTGTAATATTCTCACAATAAGCTAATTAGCTCAATTGGAGCATTTCTAGCATGTTTGGTTGAAATTGGAAATTTAAATTTTTCACTTTTGTCAGACAATTGCAATATTCTCACAATAAGCTAATTAGCTCAATTGGAGCATTTCTAGCATGTTTGGTTGAAATTGAAAATTTACATTTTTCAGTTTTGTCAAACGTTTGTAAAATTCTTTCAGTAGGCTTATTTCGCAATTCGAGCATTTCTAGCATGTTTGGTTGAAATTGGAAATTTACATTTTTCAGTTTTGTCAGACGTTTGTAATATTCTCACAATAAGCTAATTAGCTCAATTGGAACATTTCTAGCTTGTTTGGTTGAAATTGGAAATTAACATTTTTCAGTTTGGTCAGACGTTTGTAATATTCTCACAATAAGCTAATTAGCTCAATTGGAGCATTTCTAGCATGTTTGGTTGAAATTGGAAATTTCTATTTTTCAGTTTTGTCAGACGTTTGTAATATTCTCACAATAAGCTAATTAGCTCAATTGGAGCATTTCTAGCATGTTTGGTTATAATTTGAAATTTACATTTTTCAGTTTGGTCAGACGTTTGTAATATTCTCACAATAAGCTAATTAGCTCAATTGGAGCATTTCTAGCATGTTTGGTTGAAATTGGAAATTTACATTTTTCAGTTTTGTCAGACGTTTGTAATATTCTAACAATAAGCTAATTAGCTCAATTGGAGCATTTCTAGCATGTTTGGTTGAAATTGGAAACTTACATTTTTCAGTTTTGTCAGACAATTGCAATATTCTATCAATAAGCTAATTAGCTCAATTGGAGCATTTCTAGCATGTTTGGTTGAAATTGGAAATTTCTATTTTTCAGTTTTGTCAGACGTTTGTAATATTCTCACAATAAGCTAATTAGCTCAATTGGAACATTTCTAGCTTGTTTGGTTGAAATTGGAAATTTACATTTTTCAGTTTGGTCAGACGTTTGTAATATTCTCACAATAAGCTAATTAGCTCAATTGGAGCATTTCTAGCATGTTTGGTTGAAATTGGAAATTTCTATTTTTCAGTTTTTCAGACGTTTGTAATATTCTCACAATAAGCTAACTAGCTCAATTTGAGCATTTCTAGCATGTTTGGTTGAAATTGGAAATTTACATTTTTCACTTTTGTCGGACGTTTGTAATATTCTCACAATAAGCTAATTAGCTCAATTGGAGCATTTCTAGCATGTTTGGTTGAAATTGAAAATTTACATTTTTCAGTGTTGTCAGAGGTTTGTAATATTCTCACAATAAGCTAATTAGCTCAATTGGAGCATTTCTAGCATGTTTGGTTGAAATTGGAAATTTACATTTTTCAGTTTTGTCAGACGTTGGTAATATTCTCACAATAAGCTAATTAGCTCAATTGGAGCATTTCTAGCATGTTTGGTTGAAATTGGAAATTTACATTTTTCAGTTTGGTCAGACGTTTGTAATATTCTCACAATAAGCTAATTAGCTCAATTGGAGCATTTCTAGCATGTTTGGTTGAAATTGGAAATTTACAATTTTCACTTTTGTCAGACAATTGCAATATTCTCACAATAAGCTAATTAGCTCAATTGGAGCATTTCTAACATGTTTGGTTGAAATTGGAAAATTACATTTTTCAGTTTTGTCAGACGTTTGTAATATTCTCACAATAAGCTAATTAGCTCAATTGGAGCATTTCTAGCATGTTTGCTTGAAATTGGAAATTTACATTTTTCAGTTTTGTCAGACGTTTGTAATGTTCTCACAATAAGCTAATTAGCTCAATTGGAGCATTTCTAGCATGTTTGGTTGAAATTGGAAATTTACATTTTTCAGTTTGGTCAGACGTTTGTAATATTCTCACAATAAGCTAATTAGCTCAATTGGAGCATTTCTAGCATGTTTGGTTAAAATTGGAAATTTACATTTTTCACTTTTGTCAGACAATTGCAATATTCTCACAATAAGCTAATTAGCTCAATTGGAGCATTTCTAGCATGTTTGGTTGAAAATGGAAATTTACATTTTTCAGTTTTGTCAAACGTTTGTAAAATTCTTACAGTAGGCTTATTTCGCAATTCGAGCATTTCTAGCATGTTTGGTTGAAATTGGAAAATTTCATTTTTCAGTTTTGTCAGACGTTTGTATTATTCTCACAATAAGCTAATTAGCTCAATTGGAGCATTTCTAGCATGTTTGGTTGAAATTGGAAATTTACATTTTTCAGTTTGGTCAGACGTTTGTAATATTCTCACAATAAGCTAATTAGCTCAATTGGAGCATTTCTAGCATGTTTGGTTAAAATTTGAAATTTACATTTTTCAGTTTGGTCAGACGTTTGTAATATTCTCACAATAAGCTAATTAGCTCAATTGGAGCATTTCTAGCATGTTTGGTTGAAATTGGAAATTTACATTTTTCACTTTTGTCAGACAATTGCAATATTCTCACAATAAGCTAATTAGCTCAATTGGAGCATTTCTAGCATGTTTGGTTGAAATTGGAAAATTACATTTTTCAGTTTGGTCAGACGTTTGTAATATTCTCACAATAAGCTAATCAGCTCAATTGGAGCATTTCTAGCATGTTTGGTTGAAATTGGAAATTTACATTTTTCAGTTTTGTCAGACGTTTGTAATATTCTCACAATAAGCTAATTAGCTCAATTGGAGCATTTCTAGCATGTTTGGTTGAAATTGGAAATTTACATTTTTCAGTTTGGTCAGACGTTTGTAATATTCTCACAATAAGCTAATTAGCTCAATTGGAGCATTTCTAGCATGTTTGGTTGAAATTGGAAATTTAAATTTTTCACTTTTGTCAGACAATTGCAATATTCTCACAATAAGCTAATTAGCTCAATTGGAGCATTTCTAGCATGTTTGGTTGAAATTGAAAATTTACATTTTTCAGTTTTGTCAAACGTTTGTAAAATTCTTTCAGTAGGCTTATTTCGCAATTCGAGCATTTCTAGCATGTTTGGTTGAAATTGGAAATTTACATTTTTCAGTTTTGTCAGACGTTTGTAATATTCTCACAATAAGCTAATTAGCTCAATTGGAACATTTCTAGCTTGTTTGGTTGAAATTGGAAATTAACATTTTTCAGTTTGGTCAGACGTTTGTAATATTCTCACAATAAGCTAATTAGCTCAATTGGAGCATTTCTAGCATGTTTGGTTGAAATTGGAAATTTCTATTTTTCAGTTTTGTCAGACGTTTGTAATATTCTCACAATAAGCTAATTAGCTCAATTGGAGCATTTCTAGCATGTTTGGTTGAAATTGGAAATTTACATTTTTCAGTTTTGTCAGACGTTTGTAATATTCTAACAATAAGCTAATTAGCTCAATTGGAGCATTTCTAGCATGTTTGGTTGAAATTGGAAACTTACATTTTTCAGTTTTGTCAGACAATTGCAATATTCTATCAATAAGCTAATTAGCTCAATTGGAGCATTTCTAGCATGTTTGGTTGAAATTGGAAATTTCTATTTTTCAGTTTTGTCAGACGTTTGTAATATTCTCACAATAAGCTAATTAGCTCAATTGGAACATTTCTAGCTTGTTTGGTTGAAATTGGAAATTTACATTTTTCAGTTTGGTCAGACGTTTGTAATATTCTCACAATAAGCTAATTAGCTCAATTGGAGCATTTCTAGCATGTTTGGTTGAAATTGGAAATTTCTATTTCTCAGTTTTTCAGACGTTTGTAATATTCTCACAATAAGCTAATTAGCTCAATTTGAGCATTTCTAGCATGTTTGGTTGAAATTGGAAATTTACATTTTTCACTTTTGTCGGACGTTTGTAATATTCTCACAATAAGCTAATTAGCTCAATTGGAGCATTTCTAGCATGTTTGGTTGAAATTGAAAATTTACATTTTTCAGTGTTGTCAGAGGTTTGTAATATTCTCACAATAAGCTAATTAGCTCAATTGGAGCATTTCTAGCATGTTTGGTTGAAATTGGAAATTTACATTTTTCAGTTTTGTCAGACGTTGGTAATATTCTCACAATAAGCTAATTAGCTCAATTGGAGCATTTCTAGCATGTTTGGTTGAAATTGGAAATTTACATTTTTCAGTTTGGTCAGACGTTTGTAATATTCTCACAATAAGCTAATTAGCTCAATTGGAGCATTTCTAGCATGTTTGGTTGAAATTGGAAATTTACAATTTTCACTTTTGTCAGACAATTGCAATATTCTCACAATAAGCTAATTAGCTCAATTGGAGCATTTCTAACATGTTTGGTTGAAATTGGAAAATTACATTTTTCAGTTTTGTCAGACGTTTGTAATATTCTCACAATAAGCTAATTAGCTCAATTGGAGCATTTGTAGCATGTTTGGTTGAAATTGGAAATTTACATTTTTCAGTTTTGTCAGACGTTTGTAATGTTCTCACAATAAGCTAATTAGCTCAATTGGAGCATTTCTAGCATGTTTGGTTGAAATTGGAAATTTACATTTTTCAGTTTGGTCAGACGTTTGTAATATTCTCACAATAAGCTAATTAGCTCAATTGGAGCATTTCTAGCATGTTTGGTTAAAATTGGAAATTTACATTTTTCACTTTTGTCAGACAATTGCAATATTCTCACAATAAGCTAATTAGCTCAATTGGAGCATTTCTAGCATGTTTGGTTGAAATTGGAAATTTACATTTTTCAGTTTGGTCAGACGTTTGTAATATTCTCACAATAAGCTAATTAGCTCAATTGGAGCATTTCTAGCATGTTTGGTTAAAATTGGAAATTTACATTTTTCACTTTTGTCAGACAATTGCAATATTCTCACAATAAGCTAATTAGCTCAATTGGAGCATTTCTAGCATGTTTGGTTGAAATTGGAAATTTACATTTTTCAGTTTTGTCAAACGTTTGTAAAATTCTTACAGTAGGCTTATTTCGCAATTCGAGCATTTCTGGCATGTTTGGTTGAAATTGGAAAATTTCATTTTTCAGTTTTGTCAGACGTTTGTATTATTCTCACAATAAGCTAATTAGCTCAATTGGAGCATTTCTAGCATGTTTGGTTGAAATTGGAAATTTACATTTTTCAGTTTGGTCAGACGTTTGTAATATTCTCACAATAAGCTAATTAGCTCAATTGGAGCATTTCTAGCATGTTTGGTTAAAATTTGAAATTTACATTTTTCAGTTTGGTCAGACGTTTGTAATATTCTCACAATAAGCTAATTAGCTCAATTGGAGCATTTCTAGCATGTTTGGTTGAAGTTGGAAATTTACATTTTTCAGTTTTGTCAGACGTTTGTAATATTCTCACAATAAGCTAATTAGCTCAATTGGAGCATTTCTAGCATGTTTGGTTGAAGTTGGAAATTTACATTTTTCAGTTTTGTCAGACGTTTGTAATATTCTCACAATAAGCTAATTAGCTCAATTGGAGCATTTCTAGCATGTTTGGTTGAAATTGGAAATTTACATTTTTCAGTTTTGTCAGACGTTTGTAATATTCTCACAATAAGTTAATTAGCTCAATTGGAGCATTTTTAGCATGTTTGGTTGAAATTGGAAATTTACATTTTTCAGTTTTGTCAGACAATTGCAATATTCTATCAATAAGCTAATTAGCTCAATTGGAGCATTTCTAGCATGTTTGGTTGAAATTGGAAATTTCTATTTTTCAGTTTTGTCAGACATTTGTAATATTCTCACAATAAGCTAATTAGCTCAATTGGAACATTTCTAGCTTGTTTGGTTGAAATTGGAAATTTACATTTTTCAGTTTGGTCAGACGTTTGTAATATTCTCACAATAAGCTAATTAGCTCAATTGGAGCATTTCTAGCATGTTTGGTTGAAATTGGAAATTTCTATTTTTCAGTTTTGTCAGACGTTTGTAATATTCTCACAATAAGCTAATTAGCTCAATTTGAGCATTTCTAGCATGTTTGGTTGAAATTGGAAATTTACATTTTTCACTTTTGTCGGACGTTTGTAATATTCTCACAATAAGCTAATTAGCTCAATTGGAGCATTTCTAACATGTTTGGTTGAAATTGGAAATTTACATTTTTCAGTTTGGTCAGACGTTTGTAATATTCTCACAATAAGCTAATTAGCTCAATTTGAGCATTTCTAGCATGTTTGGTTGAAATTGGAAATTTACATTTTTCACTTTTGTCAGACAATTGCAATATTCTCACAATAAGCTAATTAGCTCAATTGACATTTCTAGCATGTTTGGTTGAAATTGAAAATTTACATTTTTCAGTTTTGTCAAACGTTTGTAAAATTCTTACAGTAGGCTTATTTCGCAATTCGAGCATTTCTAGCATGTTTGGTTGAAATTGGAAAATTTCATTTTTCAGCTTTTGTCAGACGTTGGTATTATTCTCACAATAGCTAATTAGCTCAATTGGAGCATTTCTAGCATGTTTGGTTGAAATTGGAAATTTACATTTTTCAGTTTGGTCAGACGTTTGTAATATTCTCACAATAAGCTAAGTAGCTCAATTGGAGCATTTCTAGCATGTTTGGTTGAAATTGGAAATTTACATTTTTCACTTTTGTCAGACAATTGCAATATTATCTCACAATAAGCTAATTAGCTCAATTGGAGCATTTCTAGCATGTTTGGTTGAAATTGGAAATTTACATTTTTCAGTTTTGTCAGACGTTTGTAATATTCTCACAATAAGCTAATTAGCTCAATTGGAGCATTTCTAGCATGTTTGGTTGAAATTGGAAATTTACATTTTTCACTTTTGTCAGACAGTTGCAATATTCTCACAATAAGCTAATTAGCTCAATTGGAGCATTTCTAGCATGTTTGGTTGAAATTGGAAAATTACATTTTTCAGTTTTGTCAGACGTTTGTAATATACTCACAATAAGCTAATTAGCTCAATTGGAGCATTTCTAGCATGTTTGGTTGAAATTGGAAATTTACATTTTTAAGTTTTGTCAGACGTTTGTAATATTCTCACAATAAGCTAATTAGCTCAATTGGAGCATTTCTAGCATGTTTGGTTGAAATTGGAAATTGTCATTTTTTCAGTTTGGTCAGACGTTTGTAATATTCTCACAATAAGCTAATCAGCTTAATTGGAGCATTTCTAGCATGTTTGGTTGAAATTGGAAGTTTACATTTTTCACTTTTGTCAGACGGTTGTAATATTCTAACAATAAGCTAATTAGCTCAATTGGAGCATTTCTAGCATGTTTGGTTGAAATTGGAAATTTACATTTTTCAGTTTTGTCATACAATTGCAATATTCTATCAATAAGCTAATTAGCTCAATTGGAGCATTTCTAGCATGTTTGGTTGAAATTGGAAATTTCTATTTTTCAGTTTTGTCAGACGTTTGTAATATTCTCACAATAAGCTAATTAGCTCAATTGGAACATTTCTAGCTTGTTTGGTTGAAATTGGAAATTTACATTTTTCAGTTTGGTCAAACGTTTGTAATATTCTCACAATAAGCTAATTAGCTCAATTGGAGCATTTCTAGCATGTTTGGTTGAAATTGGAAATTTCTATTTTTCAGTTTTGTCAGACGTTTGTAATATTCTCACAATAAGCTAATTAGCTCAATTTGAGCATTTCTAGCATGTTTGGTTGAAATTGGATATTTACATTTTTCACTCTTGTCGGACGTTTGTAATATTCTCACAATAAGCTAATTAGCTCAATTGGAGCATTTCTAGCATGTTTGGTTGAAATTGAAAATTTACATTTTTCAGTGTTGTCAGAGGTTTGTAATATTCTCACAATAAGCTAATTAGCTCAATTGGAGCATTTCTAGCATGTTTGGTTGAAATTGGAAATTTACATTTTTCAGTTTTGTCAGACGTTTGTAATATTCTCACAATAAGCTAATTAGCTCAATTGGAGCATTTCTAGCATGTTTGGTTGAAATTGGAAATTTACATTTTTCAGTTTGGTCAGACGTTTGTAATATTCTCACAATAAGCTAATTAGCTCAATTGGAGCATTTCTAGCATGTTTGGTTGAAATTGGAAATTTACATTTTTCACTTTTGTCAGACAATTGCAATATTCTCACAATAAGCTAATTAGCTCAATTGGAGCATTTCTAGCATGTTTGGTTGAAATTGGAAAATTACATTTTTCAGTTTTGTCAGACGTTTGTAATATTCTCACAATAAGCTAATTAGCTCAATTGGAGCATTTCTAGCATGTTTGGTTGAAATTGGAAATTTACATTTTTCAGTTTTGTCAGACGTTTGTAATATTCTCACAATAAGCTAATTAGCTCAATTGGAGCATTTCTAGCATGTTTGGTTGAAATTGGAACTTTACATTTTTCAGTTTGGTCAGACGTTTGTAATATTCTCACAATAAGCTAATTAGCTCAATTGGAGCATTTCTAGCATGTTTGGTTGAAATTGGAAATTTACATTTTTCACTTTTGTCAGACAATTGCAATATTCTCACAATAAGCTAATTAGCTCAATTGGAGCATTTCTAGCATGTTTGGTTGAAATTGAAAATTTACATTTTTCAGTTTTGTCAAACGTTTGTAAAATTCTTACAGTAGGCTTATTTCGCAATTCGAGCATTTCTAGCATGTTTGGTCGAAATTGGAAAATTTCATTTTTCAGTTTTGTCAGACGTTTGTATTATTCTCACAATAAGCTAATTAGCTCAATTGGAGCATTTCTAGCATGTTTGGTTGAAATTGGAAATTTACATTTTTCAGTTTTGTCATACAATTGCAATATTCTATCAATAAGCTAATTAGCTCAATTGGAGCATTTCTAGCATGTTTGGTTGAAATTGGAAATTTCTATTTTTCAGTTTTGTCAGACGTTTGTAATATTCTCACAATAAGCTAATTAGCTCAATTGGAACATTTCTAGCTTGTTTGGTTGAAATTGGAAATTTACATTTTTCAGTTTGGTCAAACGTTTGTAATATTCTCACAATAAGCTAATTAGCTCAATTGGAGCATTTCTAGCATGTTTGGTTGAAATTGGAAATTTCTATTTTTCAGTTTTGTCAGACGTTTGTAATATTCTCACAATAAGCTAATTAGCTCAATTTGAGCATTTCTAGCATGTTTGGTTGAAATTGGAAATTTACATTTTTCACTCTTGTCGGACGTTTGTAATATTCTCACAATAAGCTAATTAGCTCAATTGGAGCATTTCTAGCATGTTTGGTTGAAATTGAAAATTTACATTTTTCCGTGTTGTCAGAGGTTTGTAATATTCTCACAATAAGCTAATTAGCTCAATTGGAGCATTTCTAGCATGTTTGGTTGAAATTGGAAATTTACATTTTTCAGTTTGGTCAGACGTTTGTAATATTCTCACAATAAGCTAATTAGCTCAATTGGAGCATTTCTAGCATGTTTGGTTGAAATTGGAACTTTACATTTTTCAGTTTGGTCAGACGTTTGTAATATTCTCACAATAAGCTAATTAGCTCAATTGGAGCATTTCTAGCATGTTTGGTTGAAATTGGAAATTTACATTTTTCACTTTTGTCAGACAATTGCAATATTCTCACAATAAGCTAATTAGCTCAATTGGAGCATTTCTAGCATGTTTGGTTGAAATTGAAAATTTACATTTTTCAGTTTTGTCAAACGTTTGTAAAATTCTTACAGTAGGCTTATTTCGCAATTCGAGCATTTCTAGCATGTTTGGTCGAAATTGGAAAATTTCATTTTTCAGTTTTGTCAGACGTTTGTATTATTCTCACAATAAGCTAATTAGCTCAATTGGAGCATTTCTAGCATGTTTGGTTGAAATTGGAAATTTACATTTTTCAGTTTGGTCAGACGTTTGTAATATTCTCACAATAAGCTAATTAGCTCAATTGGAGCATTTCTAGCATGTTTGGTTAAAATTTGAAATTTACATTTTTCAGTTTGGTCAGACGTTTGTAATATTCTCACAATAAGCTAATTAGCTCAATTGGAGCATTTCTAGCATGTTTGGTTGAAGTTGGAAATTTACATTTTTCAGTTTTGTCAGACGTTTGTAATATTCTCACAATAAGCTAATTAGCTCAATTGGAGCATTTCTAGCATGTTTGGTTGAAATTGGAAATTTACATTTTTCAGTTTTGTCAGACGTTTGTAATATTCTCACAATAAGCTAATTAGCTCAATTGGAGCATTTCTAGCATGTTTGGTTGAAGTTGGAATTTTACATTTTTCAGTTTTGTCAGACGTTTGTAATATTCTCACAATAAGCTAATTAGCTCAATTGGAGCATTTCTAGCATGTTTGGTTGAAATTGGAAATTTACATTTTTCAGTTTTGTCAGACGTTTGTAATATTCTCACAATAAGCTAATTAGCTCAATTGGAGCATTTCTAGCATGTTTGGTTGAAATTGGAAATTTACATTTTTCAGTTTTGTCAGACGTTTGTAATATTCTAACAATGAGCTAATTAGCTCAATTGGAGCATTTCTAGCATGTTTGGTTGAAATTGGAAATTTACATTTTTCAGTTTTGTCAGACAATTGCAATATTCTATCAATAAGCTAATTAGCTCAATTGGAGCATTTCTAGCATGTTTGGTTGAAATTGGAAATTTCTATTTTTCAGTTTTGTCAGACGTTTGTAATATTCTCACAATAAGCTAATTAGCTCAATTGGAACATTTCTAGCTTGTTTGGTTGAAATTGGAAATTTACATTTTTCAGTTTGGTCAGACGTTTGTAATATTCTCACAATAAGCTAATTAGCTCAATTGGAGCATTTCTAGCATGTTTGGTTGAAATTGGAAATTTCTATTTCTCAGTTTTTCAGACGTTTGTAATATTCTCACAATAAGCTAATTAGCTCAATTTGAGCATTTCTAGCATGTTTGGTTGAAATTGGAAATTTACATTTTTCATTTTTGTCGGACGTTTGTAATATTCTCACAATAAGCTAATTAGCTCAATTGGAGCATTTCTAGCATGTTTGGTTGAAATTGAAAATTTACATTTTTCAGTGTTGTCAGAGGTTTGTAATATTCTCACAATAAGCTAATTAGCTCAATTGGAGCATTTCTAGCATGTTTGGTTGAAATTGGAAATTTACATTTTTCAGTTTTGTCAGACGTTGGTAATATTCTCACAATAAGCTAATTAGCTCAATTGGAGCATTTCTAGCATGTTTGGTTGAAATTGGAAATTTACATTTTTCAGTTTGGTCAGACGTTTGTAATATTCTCACAATAAGCTAATTAGCTCAATTGGAGCATTTCTAGCATGTTTGGTTGAAATTGGAAATTTACAATTTTCACTTTTGTCAGACAATTGCAATATTCTCACAATAAGCTAATTAGCTCAATTGGAGCATTTCTAACATGTTTGGTTGAAATTGGAAAATTACATTTTTCAGTTTTGTCATACGTTTGTAATATTCTCACAATAAGCTAATTAGCTCAATTGGAGCATTTGTAGCATGTTTGGTTGAAATTGGAAATTTACATTTTTCAGTTTTGTCAGACGTTTGTAATGTTCTCACAATAAGCTAATTAGCTCAATTGGAGCATTTCTAGCATGTTTGGTTGAAATTGGAAATTTACATTTTTCAGTTTGGTCAGACGTTTGTAATATTCTCACAATAAGCTAATTAGCTCAATTGGAGCATTTCTAGCATGTTTGGTTAAAATTGGAAATTTACATTTTTCACTTTTGTCAGACAATTGCAATATTCTCACAATAAGCTAATTAGCTCAATTGGAGCATTTCTAGCATGTTTGGTTGAAATTGGAAATTTACATTTTTCAGTTTGGTCAGACGTTTGTAATATTCTCACAATAAGCTAATTAGCTCAATTGGAGCATTTCTAGCATGTTTGGTTAAAATTGGAAATTTACATTTTTCACTTTTGTCAGACAATTGCAATATTCTCACAATAAGCTAATTAGCTCAATTGGAGCATTTCTAGCATGTTTGGTTGAAATTGGAAATTTACATTTTTCAGTTTTGTCAAACGTTTGTAAAATTCTTACAGTAGGCTTATTTCGCAATTCGAGCATTTCTGGCATGTTTGGTTGAAATTGGAAAATTTCATTTTTCAGTTTTGTCAGACGTTTGTATTATTCTCACAATAAGCTAATTAGCTCAATTGGAGCATTTCTAGCATGTTTGGTTGAAATTGGAAATTTACATTTTTCAGTTTGGTCAGACGTTTGTAATATTCTCACAATAAGCTAATTAGCTCAATTGGAGCATTTCTAGCATGTTTGGTTAAAATTTGAAATTTACATTTTTCAGTTTGGTCAGACGTTTGTAATATTCTCACAATAAGCTAATTAGCTCAATTGGAGCATTTCTAGCATGTTTGGTTGAAGTTGGAAATTTACATTTTTCAGTTTTGTCAGACGTTTGTAATATTCTCACAATAAGCTAATTAGCTCAATTGGAGCATTTCTAGCATGTTTGGTTGAAGTTGGAAATTTACATTTTTCAGTTTTGTCAGACGTTTGTAATATTCTCACAATAAGCTAATTAGCTCAATTGGAGCATTTCTAGCATGTTTGGTTGAAATTGGAAATTTACATTTTTCAGTTTTGTCAGACGTTTGTAATATTCTCACAATAAGTTAATTAGCTCAATTGGAGCATTTCTAGCATGTTTGGTTGAAATTGGAAATTTACATTTTTCAGTTTTGTCAGACAATTGCAATATTCTATCAATAAGCTAATTAGCTCAATTGGAGCATTTCTAGCATGTTTGGTTGAAATTGGAAATTTCTATTTTTCAGTTTTGTCAGACATTTGTAATATTCTCACAATAAGCTAATTAGCTCAATTGGAACATTTCTAGCTTGTTTGGTTGAAATTGGAAATTTACATTTTTCAGTTTGGTCAGACGTTTGTAATATTCTCACAATAAGCTAATTAGCTCAATTGGAGCATTTCTAGCATGTTTGGTTGAAATTGGAAATTTCTATTTTTCAGTTTTGTCAGACGTTTGTAATATTCTCACAATAAGCTAATTAGCTCAATTTGAGCATTTCTAGCATGTTTGGTTGAAATTGGAAATTTACATTTTTCACTTTTGTCGGACGTTTGTAATATTCTCACAATAAGCTAATTAGCTCAATTGGAGCATTTCTAACATGTTTGGTTGAAATTGGAAATTTACATTTTTCAGTTTGGTCAGACGTTTGTAATATTCTCACAATAAGCTAATTAGCTCAATTGGAGCATTTCTAGCATGTTTGGTTGAAATTGGAAATTTACATTTTTCACTTTTGTCAGACAATTGCAATATTCTCACAATAAGCTAATTAGCTCAATTGGAACATTTCTAGCATGTTTGGTTGAAATTGAAAATTTACATTTTTCAGTTTTGTCAAACGTTTGTAAAATTCTTACAGTAGGCTTATTTCGCAATTCGAGCATTTCTAGCATGTTTGGTTGAAATTGGAAAATTTCATTTTTCAGTTTTGTCAGACGTTGGTATTATTCTCACAATAAGCTAATTAGCTCAATTGGAGCATTTCTAGCATGTTTGGTTGAAATTGGAAATTTACATTTTTCAGTTTGGTCAGACGTTTGTAATATTCTCACAATAAGCTAAGTAGCTCAATTGGAGCATTTCTAGCATGTTTGGTTGAAATTGGAAATTTACATTTTTCACTTTTGTCAGACAATTGCAATATTCTCACAATAAGCTAATTAGCTCAATTGGAGCATTTCTAGCATGTTTGGTTGAAATTGGAAATTTACATTTTTCAGTTTTGTCAGACGTTTGTAATATTCTCACAATAAGCTAATTAGCTCAATTGGAGCATTTCTAGCATGTTTGGTTGAAATTGGAAATTTACATTTTTCACTTTTGTCAGACAGTTGCAATATTCTCACAATAAGCTAATTAGCTCAATTGGAGCATTTCTAGCATGTTTGGTTGAAATTGGAAAATTACATTTTTCAGTTTTGTCAGACGTTTGTAATATACTCACAATAAGCTAATTAGCTCAATTGGAGCATTTCTAGCATGTTTGGTTGAAATTGGAAATTTACATTTTTCAGTTTTGTCAGACGTTTGTAATATTCTCACAATAAGCTAATTAGCTCAATTGGAGCATTTCTAGCATGTTTGGTTGAAATTGGAAATTGTCATTTTTTCAGTTTGGTCAGACGTTTGTAATATTCTCACAATAAGCTAATCAGCTTAATTGGAGCATTTCTAGCATGTTTGGTTGAAATTGGAAGTTTACATTTTTCACTTTTGTCAGACGGTTGTAATATTCTAACAATAAGCTAATTAGCTCAATTGGAGCATTTCTAGCATGTTTGGTTGAAATTGGAAATTTACATTTTTCAGTTTTGTCATACAATTGCAATATTCTATCAATAAGCTAATTAGCTCAATTGGAGCATTTCTAGCATGTTTGGTTGAAATTGGAAATTTCTATTTTTCAGTTTTGTCAGACGTTTGTAATATTCTCACAATAAGCTAATTAGCTCAATTGGAACATTTCTAGCTTGTTTGGTTGAAATTGGAAATTTACATTTTTCAGTTTGGTCAAACGTTTGTAATATTCTCACAATAAGCTAATTAGCTCAATTGGAGCATTTCTAGCATGTTTGGTTGAAATTGGAAATTTCTATTTTTCAGTTTTGTCAGACGTTTGTAATATTCTCACAATAAGCTAATTAGCTCAATTTGAGCATTTCTAGCATGTTTGGTTGAAATTGGAAATTTACATTTTTCACTCTTGTCGGACGTTTGTAATATTCTCACAATAAGCTAATTAGCTCAATTGGAGCATTTCTAGCATGTTTGGTTGAAATTGAAAATTTACATTTTTCAGTGTTGTCAGAGGTTTGTAATATTCTCACAATAAGCTAATTAGCTCAATTGGAGCATTTCTAGCATGTTTGGTTGAAATTGGAAATTTACATTTTTCAGTTTTGTCAGACGTTTGTAATATTCTCACAATAAGCTAATTAGCTCAATTGGAGCATTTCTAGCATGTTTGGTTGAAATTGGAAATTTACATTTTTCAGTTTGGTCAGACGTTTGTAATATTCTCACAATAAGCTAATTAGCTCAATTGGAGCATTTCTAGCATGTTTGGTTGAAATTGGAAATTTACATTTTTCACTTTTGTCAGACAATTGCAATATTCTCACAATAAGCTAATTAGCTCAATTGGAGCATTTCTAGCATGTTTGGTTGAAATTGGAAAATTACATTTTTCAGTTTTGTCAGACGTTTGTAATATTCTCACAATAAGCTAATTAGCTCAATTGGAGCATTTCTAGCATGTTTGGTTGAAATTGGAAATTTACATTTTTCAGTTTTGTCAGACGTTTGTAATATTCTCACAATAAGCTAATTAGCTCAATTGGAGCATTTCTAGCATGTTTGGTTGAAATTGGAACTTTACATTTTTCAGTTTGGTCAGACGTTTGTAATATTCTCACAATAAGCTAATTAGCTCAATTGGAGCATTTCTAGCATGTTTGGTTGAAATTGGAAATTTACATTTTTCACTTTTGTCAGACAATTGCAATATTCTCACAATAAGCTAATTAGCTCAATTGGAGCATTTCTAGCATGTTTGGTTGAAATTGAAAATTTACATTTTTCAGTTTTGTCAAACGTTTGTAAAATTCTTACAGTAGGCTTATTTCGCAATTCGAGCATTTCTAGCATGTTTGGTCGAAATTGGAAAATTTCATTTTTCAGTTTTGTCAGACGTTTGTATTATTCTCACAATAAGCTAATTAGCTCAATTGGAGCATTTCTAGCATGTTTGGTTGAAATTGGAAATTTACATTTTTCAGTTTTGTCATACAATTGCAATATTCTATCAATAAGCTAATTAGCTCAATTGGAGCATTTCTAGCATGTTTGGTTGAAATTGGAAATTTCTATTTTTCAGTTTTGTCAGACGTTTGTAATATTCTCACAATAAGCTAATTAGCTCAATTGGAACATTTCTAGCTTGTTTGGTTGAAATTGGAAATTTACATTTTTCAGTTTGGTCAAACGTTTGTAATATTCTCACAATAAGCTAATTAGCTCAATTGGAGCATTTCTAGCATGTTTGGTTGAAATTGGAAATTTCTATTTTTCAGTTTTGTCAGACGTTTGTAATATTCTCACAATAAGCTAATTAGCTCAATTTGAGCATTTCTAGCATGTTTGGTTGAAATTGGAAATTTACATTTTTCACTCTTGTCGGACGTTTGTAATATTCTCACAATAAGCTAATTAGCTCAATTGGAGCATTTCTAGCATGTTTGGTTGAAATTGAAAATTTACATTTTTCCGTGTTGTCAGAGGTTTGTAATATTCTCACAATAAGCTAATTAGCTCAATTGGAGCATTTCTAGCATGTTTGGTTGAAATTGGAAATTTACATTTTTCAGTTTGGTCAGACGTTTGTAATATTCTCACAATAAGCTAATTAGCTCAATTGGAGCATTTCTAGCATGTTTGGTTGAAATTGGAACTTTACATTTTTCAGTTTGGTCAGACGTTTGTAATATTCTCACAATAAGCTAATTAGCTCAATTGGAGCATTTCTAGCATGTTTGGTTGAAATTGGAAATTTACATTTTTCACTTTTGTCAGACAATTGCAATATTCTCACAATAAGCTAATTAGCTCAATTGGAGCATTTCTAGCATGTTTGGTTGAAATTGAAAATTTACATTTTTCAGTTTTGTCAAACGTTTGTAAAATTCTTACAGTAGGCTTATTTCGCAATTCGAGCATTTCTAGCATGTTTGGTCGAAATTGGAAAATTTCATTTTTCAGTTTTGTCAGACGTTTGTATTATTCTCACAATAAGCTAATTAGCTCAATTGGAGCATTTCTAGCATGTTTGGTTGAAATTGGAAATTTACATTTTTCAGTTTGGTCAGACGTTTGTAATATTCTCACAATAAGCTAATTAGCTCAATTGGAGCATTTCTAGCATGTTTGGTTAAAATTTGAAATTTACATTTTTCAGTTTGGTCAGACGTTTGTAATATTCTCACAATAAGCTAATTAGCTCAATTGGAGCATTTCTAGCATGTTTGGTTGAAGTTGGAAATTTACATTTTTCAGTTTTGTCAGACGTTTGTAATATTCTCACAATAAGCTAATTAGCTCAATTGGAGCATTTCTAGCATGTTTGGTTGAAATTGGAAATTTACATTTTTCAGTTTTGTCAGACGTTTGTAATATTCTCACAATAAGCTAATTAGCTCAATTGGAGCATTTCTAGCATGTTTGGTTGAAGTTGGAATTTTACATTTTTCAGTTTTGTCAGACGTTTGTAATATTCTCACAATAAGCTAATTAGCTCAATTGGAGCATTTCTAGCATGTTTGGTTGAAATTGGAAATTTACATTTTTCAGTTTTGTCAGACGTTTGTAATATTCTCACAATAAGCTAATTAGCTCAATTGGAGCATTTCTAGCATGTTTGGTTGAAATTGGAAATTTACATTTTTCAGTTTTGTCAGACGTTTGTAATATTCTAACAATGAGCTAATTAGCTCAATTGGAGCATTTCTAGCATGTTTGGTTGAAATTGGAAATTTACATTTTTCAGTTTTGTCAGACAATTGCAATATTCTATCAATAAGCTAATTAGCTCAATTGGAGCATTTCTAGCATGTTTGGTTGAAATTGGAAATTTCTATTTTTCAGTTTTGTCAGACGTTTGTAATATTCTCACAATAAGCTAATTAGCTCAATTGGAACATTTCTAGCTTGTTTGGTTGAAATTGGAAATTTACATTTTTCAGTTTGGTCAGACGTTTGTAATATTCTCACAATAAGCTAATTAGCTCAATTGGAGCATTTCTAGCATGTTTGGTTGAAATGGGAAAATTTTATTTTTCAGTTTTGTCAGACGTTTGTAATATTCTCACAATAAGCTAATTAGCTCAATTTGAGCATTTCTAGCATGTTTGGTTGAAATTGGAAATTACATTTTTCACTTTTGTCGGCCGTTTGTAATATTCTCACAATAAGCTAATTAGCTCAATTGGAGCATTTCTAGCATGTTTGGTTGAAATTGAAAATTTACATTTTTCAGTGTTGTCAGAGGTTTGTAATATTCTCACAATAAGCTAATTAGCTCAATTGGAGCATTTCTAGCATGTTTGGTTGAAATTGGAAATTTACATTTTTCAGTTTTGTCAGACGTTTGTATTATTCTCACAATAAGCTAATTAGCTCAATTGGAGCATTTCTAGCATGTTTGGTTGAAATTGGAAATTTACATTTTTCAGTTTTGTCAGACGTTTGTAATATTCTCACAATAAGCTAATTAGCTCAATTTGAGCATTTCTAGCATGTTTGGTTGAAATTGGAAATTTACATTTTTCAGTTTTGTCAGACGTTTGTAATATTCTCACAATAAGCTAATTAGCTCAATTTGAGCATTTCTAGCATGTTTGGTTGAAATTGGAAATTTACATTTTTCACTCTTGTCGGACGTTTGTAATATTCTCACAATAAGCTAATTAGCTCAATTGGAGCATTTCTAACATGTTTGGTTGAAATTGGAAATTTACATTTTTCAGTTTGGTCAGACGTTTGTAATATTCTCACAATAAGCTAATTAGCTCAATTGGAGCATTTCTAGCATGTTTGGTTGAAATTGGAAATTTACATTTTTCACTTTTGTCAGACAATTGCAATATTCTCACAATAAGCTAATTAGCTCAATTGGAACATTTCTAGCATGTTTGGTTGAAATTGAAAATTTACATTTTTCAGTTTTGTCAAACGTTTGTAAAATTCTTACAGTAGGCTTATTTCGCAATTCGAGCATTTCTAGCATGTTTGGTTGAAATTGGAAAATTTCATTTTTCAGTTTTGTCAGACGTTTGTATTATTCTCACAATAAGCTAATTAGCTCAATTGGAGCATTTCTAGCATGTTTGGTTGAAATTGGAAATTTACATTTTTCAGTTTGGTCAGACGTTTGTAATATTCTCACAATAAGCTAAGTAGCTCAATTGGAGCATTTCTAGCATGTTTGGTTGAAATTGGAAATTTACATTTTTCACTTTTGTCAGACAATTGCAATATTCTCACAATAAGCTAATTAGCTCAATTGGAGCATTTCTAGCATGTTTGGTTGAAATTGGAACTTTACATTTTTCAGTTTGGTCAGACGTTTGTAATATTCTCACAATAAGCTAATTAGCTCAATTGGAGCATTTCTAGCATGTTTGGTTGAAATTGGAACTTTACATTTTTCAGTTTGGTCAGACGTTTGTAATATTCTCACAATAAGCTAATTAGCTCAATTGGAGCATTTCTAGCATGTTTGGTTGAAATTGGAAATTTACATTTTTCACTTTTGTCAGACAATTGCAATATTCTCACAATAAGCTAATTAGCTCAATTGGAGCATTTCTAGCATGTTTGGTTGAAATTGAAAATTTACATTTTTCAGTTTTGTCAAACGTTTGTAAAATTCTTACAGTAGGCTTATTTCGCAATTCGAGCATTTCTAGCATGTTTGGTCGAAATTGGAAAATTTCATTTTTCAGTTTTGTCAGACGTTTGTATTATTCTCACAATAAGCTAATTAGCTCAATTGGAGCATTTCTAGCATGTTTGGTTGAAATTGGAAATTTACATTTTTCAGTTTTGTCATACAATTGCAATATTCTATCAATAAGCTAATTAGCTCAATTGGAGCATTTCTAGCATGTTTGGTTGAAATTGGAAATTTCTATTTTTCAGTTTTGTCAGACGTTTGTAATATTCTCACAATAAGCTAATTAGCTCAATTGGAACATTTCTAGCTTGTTTGGTTGAAATTGGAAATTTACATTTTTCAGTTTGGTCAAACGTTTGTAATATTCTCACAATAAGCTAATTAGCTCAATTGGAGCATTTCTAGCATGTTTGGTTGAAATTGGAAATTTCTATTTTTCAGTTTTGTCAGACGTTTGTAATATTCTCACAATAAGCTAATTAGCTCAATTTGAGCATTTCTAGCATGTTTGGTTGAAATTGGAAATTTACATTTTTCACTCTTGTCGGACGTTTGTAATATTCTCACAATAAGCTAATTAGCTCAATTGGAGCATTTCTAGCATGTTTGGTTGAAATTGAAAATTTACATTTTTCCGTGTTGTCAGAGGTTTGTAATATTCTCACAATAAGCTAATTAGCTCAATTGGAGCATTTCTAGCATGTTTGGTTGAAATTGGAAATTTACATTTTTCAGTTTGGTCAGACGTTTGTAATATTCTCACAATAAGCTAATTAGCTCAATTGGAGCATTTCTAGCATGTTTGGTTGAAATTGGAACTTTACATTTTTCAGTTTGGTCAGACGTTTGTAATATTCTCACAATAAGCTAATTAGCTCAATTGGAGCATTTCTAGCATGTTTGGTTGAAATTGGAAATTTACATTTTTCACTTTTGTCAGACAATTGCAATATTCTCACAATAAGCTAATTAGCTCAATTGGAGCATTTCTAGCATGTTTGGTTGAAATTGAAAATTTACATTTTTCAGTTTTGTCAAACGTTTGTAAAATTCTTACAGTAGGCTTATTTCGCAATTCGAGCATTTCTAGCATGTTTGGTCGAAATTGGAAAATTTCATTTTTCAGTTTTGTCAGACGTTTGTATTATTCTCACAATAAGCTAATTAGCTCAATTGGAGCATTTCTAGCATGTTTGGTTGAAATTGGAAATTTACATTTTTCAGTTTGGTCAGACGTTTGTAATATTCTCACAATAAGCTAATTAGCTCAATTGGAGCATTTCTAGCATGTTTGGTTAAAATTTGAAATTTACATTTTTCAGTTTGGTCAGACGTTTGTAATATTCTCACAATAAGCTAATTAGCTCAATTGGAGCATTTCTAGCATGTTTGGTTGAAGTTGGAAATTTACATTTTTCAGTTTTGTCAGACGTTTGTAATATTCTCACAATAAGCTAATTAGCTCAATTGGAGCATTTCTAGCATGTTTGGTTGAAATTGGAAATTTACATTTTTCAGTTTTGTCAGACGTTTGTAATATTCTCACAATAAGCTAATTAGCTCAATTGGAGCATTTCTAGCATGTTTGGTTGAAGTTGGAATTTTACATTTTTCAGTTTTGTCAGACGTTTGTAATATTCTCACAATAAGCTAATTAGCTCAATTGGAGCATTTCTAGCATGTTTGGTTGAAATTGGAAATTTACATTTTTCAGTTTTGTCAGACGTTTGTAATATTCTCACAATAAGCTAATTAGCTCAATTGGAGCATTTCTAGCATGTTTGGTTGAAATTGGAAATTTACATTTTTCAGTTTTGTCAGACGTTTGTAATATTCTAACAATGAGCTAATTAGCTCAATTGGAGCATTTCTAGCATGTTTGGTTGAAATTGGAAATTTACATTTTTCAGTTTTGTCAGACAATTGCAATATTCTATCAATAAGCTAATTAGCTCAATTGGAGCATTTCTAGCATGTTTGGTTGAAATTGGAAATTTCTATTTTTCAGTTTTGTCAGACGTTTGTAATATTCTCACAATAAGCTAATTAGCTCAATTGGAACATTTCTAGCTTGTTTGGTTGAAATTGGAAATTTACATTTTTCAGTTTGGTCAGACGTTTGTAATATTCTCACAATAAGCTAATTAGCTCAATTGGAGCATTTCTAGCATGTTTGGTTGAAATGGGAAAATTTTATTTTTCAGTTTTGTCAGACGTTTGTAATATTCTCACAATAAGCTAATTAGCTCAATTTGAGCATTTCTAGCATGTTTGGTTGAAATTGGAAATTACATTTTTCACTTTTGTCGGCCGTTTGTAATATTCTCACAATAAGCTAATTAGCTCAATTGGAGCATTTCTAGCATGTTTGGTTGAAATTGAAAATTTACATTTTTCAGTGTTGTCAGAGGTTTGTAATATTCTCACAATAAGCTAATTAGCTCAATTGGAGCATTTCTAGCATGTTTGGTTGAAATTGGAAATTTACATTTTTCAGTTTTGTCAGACGTTTGTATTATTCTCACAATAAGCTAATTAGCTCAATTGGAGCATTTCTAGCATGTTTGGTTGAAATTGGAAATTTACATTTTTCAGTTTTGTCAGACGTTTGTAATATTCTCACAATAAGCTAATTAGCTCAATTTGAGCATTTCTAGCATGTTTGGTTGAAATTGGAAATTTACATTTTTCAGTTTTGTCAGACGTTTGTAATATTCTCACAATAAGCTAATTAGCTCAATTTGAGCATTTCTAGCATGTTTGGTTGAAATTGGAAATTTACATTTTTCACTCTTGTCGGACGTTTGTAATATTCTCACAATAAGCTAATTAGCTCAATTGGAGCATTTCTAACATGTTTGGTTGAAATTGGAAATTTACATTTTTCAGTTTGGTCAGACGTTTGTAATATTCTCACAATAAGCTAATTAGCTCAATTGGAGCATTTCTAGCATGTTTGGTTGAAATTGGAAATTTACATTTTTCACTTTTGTCAGACAATTGCAATATTCTCACAATAAGCTAATTAGCTCAATTGGAACATTTCTAGCATGTTTGGTTGAAATTGAAAATTTACATTTTTCAGTTTTGTCAAACGTTTGTAAAATTCTTACAGTAGGCTTATTTCGCAATTCGAGCATTTCTAGCATGTTTGGTTGAAATTGGAAAATTTCATTTTTCAGTTTTGTCAGACGTTTGTATTATTCTCACAATAAGCTAATTAGCTCAATTGGAGCATTTCTAGCATGTTTGGTTGAAATTGGAAATTTACATTTTTCAGTTTGGTCAGACGTTTGTAATATTCTCACAATAAGCTAAGTAGCTCAATTGGAGCATTTCTAGCATGTTTGGTTGAAATTGGAAATTTACATTTTTCACTTTTGTCAGACAATTGCAATATTCTCACAATAAGCTAATTAGCTCAATTGGAGCATTTCTAGCATGTTTGGTTGAAATTGGAAATTTACATTTTTCAGTTTTGTCAGACGTTTGTAATATTCTCACAATAAGCTAATTAACTCAATTGGAGCATTTCTAGCATGTTTGGTTGAAATTGGAAATTTACATTTTTCACTTTTGTCAGACAGTTGCAATATTCTCACAATAAGCTAATTAGCTCAATTGGAGCATTTCTAGCATGTTTGGTTGAAATTGGAAATTTACATTTTTCAGTTTTGTCAGACGTTTGTAATATACTCACAATAAGCTAATTAGCTCAATTGGAGCATTTCTAGCATGTTTGGTTGAAATTGGAAATTTACATTTTTCAGTTTTGTCAGACGTTTGTAATATTCTCACAATAAGCTAATTAGCTCAATTGGAGCATTTCTAGCATGTTTGGTTGAAATTGGAAATTGTCATTTTTTCAGTTTGGTCAGACGTTTGTAATATTCTCACAATAAGCTAATCAGCTTAATTGGAGCATTTCTAGCATGTTTGGTTGAAATTGGAAATTTACATTTTTCACTTTTGTCAGACGTTTGTAATATTCTAACAATAAGCTAATTAGCTCAATTGGAGCATTTCTAGCATGTTTGGTTGAAATTGGAAATTTACATTTTTCAGTTTTGTCATACAATTGCAATATTCTATCAATAAGCTAATTAGCTCAATTGGAGCATTTCTAGCATGTTTGGTTGAAATTGGAAATTTCTATTTTTCAGTTTTGTCAGACGTTTGTAATATTCTCACAATAAGCTAATTAGCTCAATTGGAACATTTCTAGCTTGTTTGGTTGAAATTGGAAATTTACATTTTTCAGTTTGGTCAAACGTTTGTAATATTCTCACAATAAGCTAATTAGCTCAATTGGAGCATTTCTAGCATGTTTGGTTGAAATTGGAAATTTCTATTTTTCAGTTTTGTCAGACGTTTGTAATATTCTCACAATAAGCTAATTAGCTCAATTTGAGCATTTCTAGCATGTTTGGTTGAAATTGGAAATTTACATTTTTCACTCTTGTCGGACGTTTGTAATATTCTCACAATAAGCTAATTAGCTCAATTGGAGCATTTCTAGCATGTTTGGTTGAAATTGAAAATTTACATTTTTCAGTGTTGTCAGAGGTTTGTAATATTCTCACAATAAGCTAATTAGCTCAATTGGAGCATTTCTAGCATGTTTGGTTGAAATTGGAAATTTACATTTTTCAGTTTTGTCAGACGTTTGTAATATTCTCACAATAAGCTAATTAGCTCAATTGGAGCATTTCTAGCATGTTTGGTTGAAATTGGAAATTTACATTTTTCAGTTTGGTCAGACGTTTGTAATATTCTCACAATAAGCTAATTAGCTCAATTGGAGCATTTCTAGCATGTTTGGTTGAAATTGGAAATTTACATTTTTCACTTTTGTCAGACAATTGCAATATTCTCACAATAAGCTAATTAGCTCAATTGGAGCATTTCTAGCATGTTTGGTTGAAATTGGAAAATTACATTTTTCAGTTTTGTCAGACGTTTGTAATATTCTCACAATAAGCTAATTAGCTCAATTGGAGCATTTCTAGCATGTTTGGTTGAAATTGGAAATTTACATTTTTCAGTTTTGTCAGACGTTTGTAATATTCTCACAATAAGCTAATTAGCTCAATTGGAGCATTTCTAGCATGTTTGGTTGAAATTGGAACTTTACATTTTTCAGTTTGGTCAGACGTTTGTAATATTCTCACAATAAGCTAATTAGCTCAATTGGAGCATTTCTAGCATGTTTGGTTGAAATTGGAAATTTACATTTTTCACTTTTGTCAGACAATTGCAATATTCTCACAATAAGCTAATTAGCTCAATTGGAGCATTTCTAGCATGTTTGGTTGAAATTGAAAATTTACATTTTTCAGTTTTGTCAAACGTTTGTAAAATTCTTACAGTAGGCTTATTTCGCAATTCGAGCATTTCTAGCATGTTTGGTCGAAATTGGAAAATTTCATTTTTCAGTTTTGTCAGACGTTTGTATTATTCTCACAATAAGCTAATTAGCTCAATTGGAGCATTTCTAGCATGTTTGGTTGAAATTGGAAATTTACATTTTTCAGTTTTGTCATACAATTGCAATATTCTATCAATAAGCTAATTAGCTCAATTGGAGCATTTCTAGCATGTTTGGTTGAAATTGGAAATTTCTATTTTTCAGTTTTGTCAGACGTTTGTAATATTCTCACAATAAGCTAATTAGCTCAATTGGAACATTTCTAGCTTGTTTGGTTGAAATTGGAAATTTACATTTTTCAGTTTGGTCAAACGTTTGTAATATTCTCACAATAAGCTAATTAGCTCAATTGGAGCATTTCTAGCATGTTTGGTTGAAATTGGAAATTTCTATTTTTCAGTTTTGTCAGACGTTTGTAATATTCTCACAATAAGCTAATTAGCTCAATTTGAGCATTTCTAGCATGTTTGGTTGAAATTGGAAATTTACATTTTTCACTCTTGTCGGACGTTTGTAATATTCTCACAATAAGCTAATTAGCTCAATTGGAGCATTTCTAGCATGTTTGGTTGAAATTGAAAATTTACATTTTTCACTTTTGTCAGAGGTTTGTAATATTCTCACAATAAGCTAATTAGCTCAATTGGAGCATTTCTAGCATGTTTGGTTGAAATTGGAAATTTACATTTTTCAGTTTGGTCAGACGTTTGTAATATTCTCACAATAAGCTAATTAGCTCAATTGGAGCATTTCTAGCATGTTTGGTTGAAATTGGAAATTTACATTTTTCACTTTTGTCAGACAATTGCAATATTCTATCAATAAGCTAATTAGCTCAATTGGAGCATTTCTAGCATGTTTGGTTGAAATTGGAAAATTACATTTTTCAGTTTTGTCAGACGTTTGTAATATTCTCACAATAAGCTAATTAGCTCAATTGGAGCATTTCTAGCATGTTTGGTTGAAATTGGAAATTTACATTTTTCAGTTTTGTCAGACGTTTGTAATATTCTCACAATAAGCTAATTAGCTCAATTGGAGCATTTCTAGCATGTTTGGTTGAAATTGGAACTTTACATTTTTCAGTTTGGTCAGACGTTTGTAATATTCTCACAATAAGCTAATTAGCTCAATTGGAGCATTTCTAGCATGTTTGGTTGAAATTGGAAATTTACATTTTTCACTTTTGTCAGACAATTGCAATATTCTCACAATAAGCTAATTAGCTCAATTGGAGCATTTCTAGCATGTTTGGTTGAAATTGAAAATTTACATTTTTCAGTTTTGTCAAACGTTTGTAAAATTCTTACAGTAGGCTTATTTCGCAATTCGAGCATTTCTAGCATGTTTGGTTGAAATTGGAAATTTACATTTTTCAGTTTGGTCAGACGTTTGTAATATTCTCACAATAAGCTAATTAGCTCAATTGGAGCATTTCTAGCATGTTTGGTTAAAATTTGAAATTTACATTTTTCAGTTTGGTCAGACGTTTGTAATATTCTCACAATAAGCTAATTAGCTCAATTGGAGCATTTCTAGCATGTTTGGTTGAAGTTGGAAATTTACATTTTTCAGTTTTGTCAGACGTTTGTAATATTCTCACAATAAGCTAATTAGCTCAATTGGAGCATTTCTAGCATGTTTGGTTGAAATTGGAAATTTACATTTTTCAGTTTTGTCAGACGTTTGTAATATTCTCACAATAAGCTAATTAGCTCAATTGGAGCATTTCTAGCATGTTTGGTTGAAGTTGGAATTTTACATTTTTCAGTTTTGTCAGACGTTTGTAATATTCTCACAATAAGCTAATTAGCTCAATTGGAGCATTTCTAGCATGTTTGGTTGAAATTGGAAATTTACATTTTTCAGTTTTGTCAGACGTTTGTAATATTCTCACAATAAGCTAATTAGCTCAATTGGAGCATTTCTAGCATGTTTGGTTGAAATTGGAAAATTACATTTTTCAGTTTTGTCAGACGTTTGTAATATTCTCACAATAAGCTAATTAGCTCAATTGGAGCATTTCTAGCATGTTTGGTTGAAATTGGAAATTTACATTTTTCAGTTTTGTCAGACAATTGCAATATTCTATCAATAAGCTAATTAGCTCAATTGGAGCATTTCTAGCATGTTTGGTTGAAATTGGAAATTTCTATTTTTCAGTTTTGTCAGACGTTTGTAATATTGTCACAATAAGCTAATTAGCTCAATTGGAACATTTCTAGCTTGTTTGGTTGAAATTGGAAATTTACATTTTTCAGTTTGGTCAGACGTTTGTAATATTCTCACAATAAGCTAATTAGCTCAATTGGAGCATTTCTAGCATGTTTGGTTGAAATGGGAAAATTTTATTTTTCAGTTTTGTCAGACGTTTGTAATATTCTCACAATAAGCTAATTAGCTCAATTTGAGCATTTCTAGCATGTTTGGTTGAAATTGGAAATTACATTTTTCACTTTTGTCGGCCGTTTGTAATATTCTCACAATAAGCTAACTAGCTCAATTGGAGCATTTCTAGCATGTTTGGTTGAAATTGAAAATTTACATTTTTCAGTGTTGTCAGAGGTTTGTAATATTCTCACAATAAGCTAATTAGCTCAATTGGAGCATTTCTAGCATGTTTGGTTGAAATTGGAAATTTACATTTTTCAGTTTTGTCAGACGTTTGTAATATTCTCACAATAAGCTAATTAGCTCAATTGGAGCATTTCTAGCATGTTTGGTTGAAATTGGAAATTTACATTTTTCAGTTTGCTCAGACGTTTGTAATATTTTCACTATAAGCTAATTAGCTCAATTGGAGCATTTCTAGCATGTTTGGTTGAAATTGGAAATTTACATTTTTCACTTTTGTCAGACAATTGCAATATTCTCACAATAAGCTAATTAGCTCAATTAGAGCATTTCTAGCATGTTTGGTTGAAATTGGAAAATTACATTTTTCAGTTTTGTCAGACGTTTGTAATATTCTCACAATAAGCTAATTAGCTCAATTGGAGCATTTCTAGCATGTTTGGTTGAAATTGGAAATTTACATTTTTCAGTTTTGTCAGACGTTTGTAATATTCTCACAATAAGCTAATTAGCTCAATTGGAGCATTTCTAGCATGTTTGGTTAAAATTGGAAATTTACATTTTTCAGTTTTGTCAGACGTTTGTAATATTCTCACAATAAGCTAATTAGCTCAATTGGAGCATTTCTAGCATGTTTGGTTGAAATTGGAAATTCACATTTTTCAGTTTGGTCAGACGTTTGTAATATTCTCACAATAAGCTAATTAGCTCAATTGGAGCATTTCTAGCATGTTTGGTTGAAATTGAAAATTTACATTTTTCAGTTTTGTCAAACGTTTGTAAAATTCTTACAGTAGGCTTATTTCGCCATTCGAGCATTTCTAGCATGTTTGGTTGAAATTGGAAAATTTCATTTTTCAGTTTTGTCAGACGTTTGTATTATTCTCACAATAAGCTAATTAGCTCAATTGGAGCATTTCTAGCATGTTTGGTTGAAATTGGAAATTTACATTTTTCAGTTTGGTCAGACGTTTGTAATATTCTCACAATAAGCTAATTAGCTCAATTGGAGCATTTCTAGCATGTTTGGTTAAAATTTGAAATTTACATTTTTCAGTTTGGTCAGACGTTTGTAATATTCTCACAATAAGCTAATTAGCTCAATTGGAGCATTTCTAGCATGTTTGGTTGAAGTTGGAAATTTACATTTTTCAGTTTTGTCAGACGTTTGTAATATTCTCACAATAAGCTAATTAGCTCAATTGGAGCATTTCTAGCATGTTTGGTTGAAATTGGAAATTTACATTTTTCAGTTTTGTCAGACGTTTGTAATATTCTCACAATAAGCTAATTAGCTCAATTGGAGCATTTCTAGCATGTTTGGTTGAAATTGGAAATTTACATTTTTCAGTTTTGTCAGACGTTTGTAATATTCTCACAATAAGCTAATTAGCTCAATTGGAGCATTTCTAGCATGTTTGGTTGAAATTGAAAATTTACATTTTTCAGTTTTGTCAGACGTTTGTAATATTCTAACAATAAGCTAACTAGCTCAATTGGAGCATTTCTAGCATGTTTGGTTGAAATTGGAAATTTACATTTTTCAGTTTTGTCAGACAATTGCAATATTCTATCAATAAGCTAATTAGCTCAATTGGAGCATTTCTAGCATGTTTGGTTGAAATTGGAAATTTCTATTTTTCAGTTTTGTCAGACGTTTGTAATATTCTCACAATAAGCTAATTAGCTCAATTGGAACATTTCTAGCTTGTTTGGTTGAAATTGGAAATTTACATTTTTCAGTTTGGTCAGACGTTTGTAATATTCTCACAATAAGCTAATTAGCTCAATTGGAGCATTTCTAGCATGTTTGGTTGAAATTGGAAATTTCCATTTTTCAGTTTTGTCAGACGTTTGTAATATTCTCACAATAAGCTAATTAGCTCAATTTGAGCATTTCTAGCATGTTTGGTTGAAATTGGAAATTTACATTTTTCACTTTTGTCGGACGTTTGTAATATTCTCACAATAAGCTAATTAGCTCAATTGGAGCATTTCTAGCATGTTTGGTTGAAATTGGAAAATTTTATTTTTCAGTTTTGTCAGACGTTTGTAATATTCTCACAATAAGCTAATTAGCTCAATTTGAGCATTTCTAGCATGTTTGGTTGAAATTGGAAGTTTACATTTTTCACTTTTGTCGGACGTTTGTAATATTCTCACAATAAGCTAATTAGCTCAATTGGAGCATTTCTAGCATGTTTGGTTGAAATTGAAAATTTACATTTTTCAGTGTTGTCAGAGGTTTGTAATATTCTCACAATAAGCTAATTAGCTCAATTGGAGCATTTCTAGCATGTTTGGTTGAAATTGGAAATTTACATTTTTCAGTTTTGTCAGACGTTTGTAATATTCTCACAATAAGCTAATTAGCTCAATTGGAGCATTTCTAGCATGTTTGGTTGAAATTGGAAATTTACATTTTTCAGTTTGGTCAGACGTTTGTAATATTCTCACAATAAGCTAATTAGCTCAATTGGAGCATTTCTAGCATGTTTGGTTGAAATTGGAAATTTACATTTTTCACTTTTGTCAGACAATTGCAATATTCTCACAATAAGCTAATTAGCTCAATTAGAGCATTTCTAGCATGTTTGGTTGAAATTGGAAAATTACATTTTTCAGTTTTGTCAGACGTTTGTAATATTCTCACAATAAGCTAATTAGCTCAATTGGAGCATTTCTAGCATGTTTGGTTGAAATTGGAAATTTACATTTTTCAGTTTTGTCAGACGTTTGTAATATTCTCACAATAAGCTAATTAGCTCAATTGGAGCATTTCTAGCATGTTTGGTTAAAATTGGAAATTTACATTTTTCAGTTTGGTCAGACGTTTGTAATATTCTCACAATAAGCTAATTAGCTCAATTGGAGCATTTCTAGCATGTTTGGTTGAAATTGGAAATTTACATTTTTCACTTTTGTCAGACAATTGCAATATTCTCACAATAAGCTAATTAGCTCAATTGGAGCATTTCTAGCATGTTTGGTTGAAATTGGAAAATTACATTTTTCAGTTTTGTCAGACGTTTGTAATATTCTCACAATAAGCTAATTAGCTCAATTGGAGCATTTCTAGCATGTTTGGTTGAAATTGGAAATTTACATTTTTCAGTTTTGTCAGACGTTTGTAATATTCTCACAATAAGCTAATTAGCTCAATTGGAGCATTTCTAGCATGTTTGGTTGAAATTGGAAATTTACATTTTTCAGTTTGGTCAGACGTTTGTAATATTCTCACAATAAGCTAATTAGCTCAATTGGAGCATTTCTAGCATGTTTGGTTGAAATTGGAAATTTACATTTTTCACTTTTGTCAGACAATTGCAATATTCTCACAATAAGCTAATTAGCTCAATTGGAGCATTTCTAGCATGTTTGGTTGAAATTGAAAATTTACATTTTTCAGTTTTGTCAAACGTTTGTAAAATTCTTACAGTAGGCTTATTTCGCAATTCGAGCATTTCTAGCATGTTTGGTTGAAATTGGAAAATTTCATTTTTCAGTTTTGTCAAACGTTTGTATTATTCTCACAATAAGCTAATTAGCTCAATTGGAACATTTCTAGCATGTTTGGTTGAAATTGGAAATTTACAGTTTTCAGTTTGGTCAGACGTTTGTAATATTCTCACAATAAGCTAATTAGCTCAATTGGAGCATTTCTAGCATGTTTGGTTAAAATTTGAAATTTACATTTTTCAGTTTGGTCAGACGTTTGTAATATTCTCACAATAAGCTAATTAGCTCAATTGGAGCATTTCTAGCATGTTTGGTTGAAGTTGGAAATTTACATTTTTCAGTTTTGTCAGACGTTTGTAATATTCTCACAATAAGCTAATTAGCTCAATTGGAGCATTTCTAGCATGTTTGGTTGAAATTGGAAATTTACATTTTTCAGTTTTGTCAGACGTTTGTAATATTCTCACAATAAGCTAATTAGCTCAATTGGAGCATTTCTAGCATGTTTGGTTGAAGTTGGAAATTTACATTTTTCAGTTTTGTCAGACGTTTGTAATATTCTCACAATAAGCTAATTAGCTCAATTGGAGCATTTCTAGCATGTATGGTTGAAATTGGAAATTTACATTTTTCAGTTTTGTCAGACGTTTGTAATATTCTCACAATAAGCTAATTAGCTCAATTGGAGCATTTCTAGCATGTTTGGTTGAAATTGGAAATTTACATTTTTCACTTTTGTCAGACAATTGCAATATTCTCACAATAAGCTAATTAGCTCAATTGGAGCATTTCTAGCATGTTTGGTTGAAATTGGAAAATTACATTTTTCAGTTTTGTCAGACGTTTGTAATATTCTCACAATAAGCTAATTAGCTCAATTGGAGCATTTCTAGCATGTTTGGTTGAAATTGGAAATTTACATTTTTCAGTTTTGTCAGACGTTTGTAATATTCTCACAATAAGCTAATTAGCTCAATTGGAGCATTTCTAGCATGTTTGGTTGAAATTGGAAATTTACATTTTTCAGTTTGGTCAGACGTTTGTAATATTCTCACAATAAGCTAATTAGCTCAATTGGAGCATTTCTACCATGTTTGGTTGAAATTGGAAATTTACATTTTTCACTTTTGTCAGACAATTGCAATATTCTCACAATAAGCTAATTAGCTCAATTGGAGCATTTCTAGCATGTTTGGTTGAAATTGAAAATTTACATTTTTCAGTTTTGTCAAACGTTTGTAAAATTCTTACAGTAGGCTTATTTCGCAATTCGAGCATTTCTAGCATGTTTGGTTGAAATTGGAAAATTTCATTTTTCAGTTTTGTCAAACGTTTGTATTATTCTCACAATAAGCTAATTAGCTCAATTGGAACATTTCTAGCATGTTTGGTTGAAATTGGAAATTTACATTTTTCAGTTTGGTCAGACGTTTGTAATATTCTCACAATAAGCTAATTAGCTCAATTGGAGCATTTCTAGCATGTTTGGTTAAAATTTGAAATTTACATTTTTCAGTTTGGTCAGACGTTTGTAATATTCTCACAATAAGCTAATTAGCTCAATTGGAGCATTTCTAGCATGTTTGGTTGAAGTTGGAAATTTACATTTTTCAGTTTTGTCAGACGTTTGTAATATTCTCACAATAAGCTAATTAGCTCAATTGGAGCATTTCTAGCATGTTTGGTTGAAATTGGAAATTTACATTTTTCAGTTTTGTCAGACGTTTGTAATATTCTCACAATAAGCTAATTAGCTCAATTGGAGCATTTCTAGCATGTTTGGTTGAAGTTGGAAATTTACATTTTTCAGTTTTGTCAGACGTTTGTAATATTCTCACAATAAGCTAATTAGCTCAATTGGAGCATTTCTAGCATGTTTGGTTGAAATTGGAAATTTACATTTTTCAGTTTTGTCAGACGTTTGTAATATTCTCACAATAAGCTAATTAGCTCAATTGGAGCATTTCTAGCATGTTTGGTTGAAATTGGAAATTTACATTTTTCAGTTTTGTCAGACGTTTGTAATATTCTCACAATAAGCTAATTAGCTCAATTGGAGCATTTCTAGCATGTTTGGTTGAAATTGAAAATTTACATTTTTCAGTTTTGTCAAACGTTTGTAAAATTCTTACAGTAGGCTTATTTCGCAATTCGAGCATTTCTAGCATGTTTGGTTGAAATTGGAAAATTTCATTTTTCAGTTTTGTCAGACGTTTGTATTATTCTCACAATAAGCTAATTAGCTCAATTGGAGCATTTCTAGCATGTTTGGTTGAAATTGGAATTTTACATTTTTCAGTTTGGTCAGACGTTTGTAATATTCTCACAATAAGCTAATTAGCTCAATTGGAGCATTTCTAGCATGTTTGGTTAAAATTTGAAATTTACATTTTTCAGTTTGGTCAGACGTTTGTAATATTCTCACAATAAGCGAATTAGCTCAATTAGAGCATTTCTAGCATGTTTGGTTGAAGTTGGAAATTTACATTTTTCAGTTTTGTCAGACGTTTGTAATATTCTCACAATAAGCTAATTAGCTCAATTGGAGCATTTCTAGCATGTTTGGTTGAAATTGGAAATTTACATTTTTCAGTTTTGTCAGACGTTTGTAATATTCTCACAATAAGCTAATTAGCTCAATTGGAGCATTTCTAGCATGTTTGGTTGAAGTTGGAAATTTACATTTTTCAGTTTTGTCAGACGTTTGTAATATTCTCACAATAAGCTAATTAGCTCAATTGGAGCATTTCTAGCATGTTTGGTTGAAATTGGAAATTTACATTTTTCAGTATTGTCAGACGTTTGTAATATTCTCACAATAAGCTAATTAGCTCAATTGGAGCATTTCTAGCATGTTTGGTTGAAATTGGAAATTTACATTTTTCAGTTTTGTCAGACGTTTGTAATATTCTAACAATAAGCTAATTAGCTCAATTGGAGCATTTCTAGCATGTTTGGTTGAAATTGGAAATTTACATTTTTCAGTTTTGTCAGACGTTTGTAATATTCTCACAATAAGCTAATTAGCTCAGTTGGAACATTTCTAGCTTGTTTGGTTGAAATTGGAAATTTACATTTTTCAGTTTGGTCAGACGTTTGTAATATTCTCACAATAAGCTAATTAGCTCAATTGGAGCATTTCTAGCATGTTTGGTTGAAATTGGAAATTTCTATTTTTCAGTTTTGTCAGACGTTTGTAATATTCTCACAATAAGCTAATTAGCTCAATTTGAGCATTTCTAGCATGTTTGGTTGAAATTGGAAATTTACATTTTTCACTTTTGTCGGACGTTTGTAATATTCTCACAATAAGCTAATTAGCTCAATTGGAGCATTTCTAGCATGTTTGGTTGAAATTGGAAATTTACATTTTTCACTTTTGTCAGACAATTGCAATATTCTCACAATAAGCTAATTAGCTCAATTGGAGCATTTCTAGCATGTTTGGTTGAAATTGGAAAATTACATTTTTCAGTTTTGTCAGACGTTTGTAATATTCTCACAATAAGCTAATTAGCTCAATTGGAGCATTTCTAGCATGTTTGGTTGAAATTGGAAATTTACATTTTTCAGTTTTGTCAGACGTTTGTAATATTCTCACAATAAGCTAATTAGCTCAATTGGAGCATTTCTAGCATGTTTGGTTAAAATTGGAAATTTACATTTTTCAGTTTGGTCAGACGTTTGTAATATTCTCACAATAAGCTAATTAGCTCAATTGGAGCATTTCTAGCATGTTTGGTTGAAATTGGAAATTTACATTTTTCACTTTTGTCAGACAATTGCAATATTCTCACAATAAGCTAATTAGCTCAATTGGAGCGTTTCTAGCATGTTTGGTTGAAATTGAAAATTTACATTTTTCAGTTTTGTCAAACGTTTGTAAAATTCTTACAGTAGGCTTATTTCGCAATTCGAGCATTTCTAGCATGTTTGGTTGAAATTGGAAAATTTCATTTTTCAGTTTTGTCAGACGTTTGTATTATTCTCACAATAAGCTAATTAGCTCAATTGGAGCATTTCTAGCATGTTTGGTTGAAATTGGAAATTTACATTTTTCAGTTTTGTCAGACGTTTGTAATATTCTCACAATAAGCTAATTAGCTCAATTGGAGCATTTCTAGCATGTTTGGTTGAAATTGGAAAATTACATTTTTCAGTTTTGTCAGACGTTTGTAATATTCTCACAATAAGCTAATTAGCTCAATTGGAGCATTTCTAGCATGTTTGGTTGAAATTGGAAATTTACATTTTTCAGTTTTGTCAGACGTTTGTAATATTCTCACAATAAGCTAATTAGCTCAATTGGAGCATTTCTAGCATGTTTAGTTCAAATTGGAAATTTACATTTTTCAGTTTGGTCAGACGTTTGTAATATTCTCACAATAAGCTAATTAGCTCAATTGGAGCATTTCTAGCATGTTTGGTTGAAATTGGAAATTTACATTTTTCACTTTTGTCAGACAATTGCAATATTCTCACAATAAGCTAATTAGCTCAATTGAAGCATTTCTAGCATGTTTGGTTGAAATTGAAAATTTACATTTTTCAGTTTTGTCAAACGTTTGTAAAATTCTTACAGTAGGCTTATTTCGCAATTCGAGCATTTCTAGCATGTTTGGTTGAAATTGGAAAATTTCATTTTTCAGTTTTGTCAGACCTTTGTATTATTCTCACAATAAGCTAATTAGCTCAATTGGAGCATTTCTAGCATGTTTGGTTGAAATTGGAAATTTACATTTTTCAGTTTGGTCAGACGTTTGTAATACTCTCACAATAAGCTAATTAGCTCAATTGGAGCATTTCTAGCATGTTTGGTTAAAATTTGAAATTTACATTTTTCAGTTTGGTCAGACGTTTGTAATATTCTCACAATAAGCTAATTAGCTCAATTGGAGCATTTCTAGCATGTTTGGTTGAAGTTGGAAATTTACATTTTTCAGTTTTGTCAGACGTTTGTAATATTCTCACAATAAGCTAATTAGCTCAATTGGAGCATTTCTAGCATGTTTGGTTGAAATTGGAAATTTACATTTTTCAGTTTTGTCAGACGTTTGTAATATTCTCACAATAAGCTAATTAGCTCAATTGGAGCATTTCTAGCATGTTTGGTTGAAGTTGGAAATTTACATTTTTCAGTTTTGTCAGACGTTTGTAATATTCTCACAATAAGCTAATTAGCTCAATTGGAGCATTTCTAGCATGTTTGGTTGAAATTGGAAATTTACATTTTTCAGTTTTGTCAGACGTTTGTAATATTCTAACAATAAGCTAATTAGCTCAATTGGAGCATTTCTAGCATGTTTGGTTGAAATTGGAAATTTACATTTTTCAGTTTTGTCAGACAATTGCAATATTCTATCAATAAGCTAATTAGCTCAATTGGAGCATTTCTAGCATGTTTGGTTGAAATTGGAAATTTCTATTTTTCAGTTTTGTCAGACGTTTGTAATATTCTCACAATAAGCTAATTAGCTCAATTGGAACATTTCTAGCTTGTTTGGTTGAAATTGGAAATTTACATTTTTCAGTTTGGTCAGACGTTTGTAATATTCTCACAATAAGCTAATTAGCTCAATTGGAGCATTTCTAGCATGTTTGGTTGAAATTGGAAATTTCTATTTTTCAGCTTTGTCAGACAGTTGTAATATTCTCACAATAAGCTAATTAGCTCAATTGGAGCATTTCTAGCATGTTTGGTTGAAATTGGAAATTTACATTTTTCACTTTTGTCAGACAATTGCAATATTCTCACAATAAGCTAATTAGCTCAATTGAAGCATTTCTAGCATGTTTGGTTGAAATTGAAAATTTACATTTTTCAGTTTTGTCAAACGTTTGTAAAATTCTTACAGTAGGCTTATTTCGCAATTCGAGCATTTCTAGCATGTTTGGTTGAAATTGGAAAATTTCATTTTTCAGTTTTGTCAGACGTTTGTATTATTCTCACAATAAGCTAATTAGCTCAATTGGAGCATTTCTAGCATGTTTGGTTGAAATTGGAAATTTACATTTTTCAGTTTGGTCAGACGTTTGTAATACTCTCACAATAAGCTAATTAGCTCAATTGGAGCATTTCTAGCATGTTTGGTTAAAATTTGAAATTTACATTTTTCAGTTTGGTCAGACGTTTGTAATATTCTCACAATAAGCTAATTAGCTCAATTGGAGCATTTCTAGCATGTTTGGTTGAAGTTGGAAATTTACATTTTTCAGTTTTGTCAGACGTTTGTAATATTTTCACAATAAGCTAATTAGCTCAATTGGAGCATTTCTAGCATGTTTGGTTGAAATTGGAAATTTACATTTTTCAGTTTTGTCAGACGTTTGTAATATTCTCACAATAAGCTAATTAGCTCAATTGGAGCATTTCTAGCATGTTTGGTTGAAGTTGGAAATTTACATTTTTCAGTTTTGTCAGACGTTTGTAATATTCTCACAATAAGCTAATTAGCTCAATTGGAGCATTTCTAGCATGTTTGGTTGAAATTGGAAATTTACATTTTTCAGTTTTGTCAGACGTTTGTAATATTCTAACAATAAGCTAATTAGCTCAATTGGAGCATTTCTAGCATGTTTGGTTGAAATTTGAAATTTACATTTTTCAGTTTTGTCAGACAAATGCAATATTCTATCAATAAGCTAATTAGCTCAATTGGAGCATTTCTAGCATGTTTGGTTGAAATTGGAAATTTCTATTTTTCAGTTTTGTCAGACGTTTGTAATATTCTCACAATAAGCTAATTAGCTCAATTGGAACATTTCTAGCTTGTTTGGTTGAAATTGGAAATTTACATTTTTCAGTTTGGTCAGACGTTTGTAATATTCTCACAATAAGCTAATTAGCTCAATTGGAGCATTTCTAGCATGTTTGGTTGAAATTGGAAATTTCTATTTTTCAGTTTTGTCAGACATTTGTAATATTCTCACAATAAGCTAATTAGCTCAATTTGAGCATTTCTAGCATGTCTGGTTGAAATTGGAAATTTACATTTTTCACTTTTGTCGGACGTTTGTAATATTCTCACAATAAGCTAATTAGCTCAATTGGAGCATTTCTAGCATGTTTGGTTGAAATTGGAAATTTACATTTTTCACTTTTGTCAGACAATTGCAATATTCTCACAATAAGCTAATTAGCTCAATTGGAGCATTTCTAGCATGTTTGGTTGAAATTGGAAAATTACATTTTTCAGTTTTGTCAGACGTTTGTAATATTCTCACAATAAGCTAATTAGCTCAATTGGAGCATTTCTAGCATGTTTGGTTGAAATTGGAAATTTACATTTTTCAGTTTTGTCAGACGTTTGTAATATTCTCACAATAAGCTAATTAGCTCAATTGGAGCATTTCTAGCATGTTTGGTTAAAATTGGAAATTTACATTTTTCAGTTTGGTCAGACGTTTGTAATATTCTCACAATAAGCTAATTAGCTCAATTGGAGCATTTCTAGCATGTTTGGTTGAAATTGGAAATTTACATTTTTCACTTTTGTCAGACAATTGCAATATTCTCACAATAAGCTAATTAGCTCAATTGGAGCATTTCTAGCATGTTTGGTTGAAATTGGAAATTTACATTTTTCAGTTTTGTCAGACGTTTGTAATATTCTCACAATAAGCTAATTAGCTCAATTGGAGCATTTCTAGCATGTTTGGTTGAAATTGGAAATTTACATTTTTCAGTTTTGTCAGACGTTTGTAATATTCTCACAATAAGCTAATTAGCTCAATTGGAGCAATTCTAGCATGTTTGGTTGAAATTGGAAATTTACATTTTTCAGTATTGTCAGACCTTTGTAATATTCTCACAATAAGCTAATTAGCTCAATTGGAGCATTTCTAGCATGTTTGGTTGAAATTGGAAATTTACATTTTTCACTTTTGTCAGACAGTTGCAATATTCTCACAATAAGCTAATTAGCTCAATTGGAGCATTTCTAGCATGTTTGGTTGAAATTGGAAAATTACATTTTTCAGTTTTGTCAGACGTTTGTAATATACTCACAATAAGCTAATTAGCTCAATTGGAGCATTTCTAGCATGTTTGGTTGAAATTGGAAATTTACATTTTTCAGTTTTGTCAGACGTTTGTAATATTCTCACAATAAGCTAATTAGCTCAATTGGAGCATTTCTAGCATGTTTGGTTGAAATTGGAAGTTGTCATTTTTTCAGTTTGGTCAGACGTCTGTATTATTCTCACAATAAGCTAATCAGCTTAATTGGAGCATTTCTAGCATGTTTGGTTGAAATTGGAAGTTTACATTTTTCACTTTTGTCAGACGTTTGTAATATTCTAACAATAAGCTAATTAGCTCAATTGGAGCATTTCTAGCATGTTTGGTTGAAATTGGAAATTTACATTTTTCAGTTTTGTCAGACAATTGCAATATTCCATCAATAAGCTAATTAGCTCAATTGGAGCATTTCTAGCATGTTTGGTTGAAATTGGAAATTTCTATTTTTCAGTTTTGTCAGACGTTTGTAATATTCTCACAATAAGCTAATTAGCTCAATTGGAACATTTCTAGCTTGTTTGGTTGAAATTGGAAATTTACATTTTTCAGTTTGGTCAGACGTTTGTAATATTCTCACAATAAGCTAATTAGCTCAATTGGAGCATTTCTAGCATGTTTGGTTGAAATTGGAAATTTCTATTTTTCAGTTTTGTCAGACGTTTGTAATATTCTCACAATAAGCTAATTAGCTCAATTTGAGCATTTCTAGCATGTTTGGTTGAAATTGGAAATTTACATTTTTCACTTTTGTCAGACGTTTGTAATATTCTCACAATAAGCTAATTAGCTCAATTGGAGCATTTCTAGCATGTTGGGTTGAAATTGAAAATTTACATTTTTCAGTGTTGTCAGAGGTTTGTAATATTCTCACAATAAGCTAATTAGCTCAATTGGAGCATTTCTAGCATGTTTGGTTGAAATTGGAAATTTACATTTTTCAGTTTTGTCAGACGTTTGTAATATTCTCACAATAAGCTAATTAGCTCAATTGGAGCATTTCTAGCATGTTTGGTTGAAATTGGAAATTTACATTTTTCACTTTGGTCAGACGTTTGTAATATTCTCACATTAAGCTAATTAGCTCAATTGGAGCATTTCTAGCATGTTTGGTTGAAATTGGAAATTTACATTTTTCACTTTTGTCAGACAATTGCAATATTCTCACAATAAGCTAATTAGCTCAATTGGAGCATTTCTAGCATGTTTGGTTGAAATTGGAAATTTACATTTTTCAGTTTTGTCAGACGTTTGTAATATTCTCACAATAAGCTAATTAGCTCAATTGGAGCATTTCTAGCATGTTTGGTTGAAATTGGAACTTTACATTTTTCAGTTTGGTCAGACGTTTGTAATATTCTCACAATAAGCTAATTAGCTCAATTGGAGCATTTCTAGCATGTTTGGTTGAAATTGGAAATTTACATTTTTCACTTTTGTCAGACGTTTGTAATATTCTAACAATAAGCTAATTAGCTCAATTGGAGCATTTCTAGCATGTTTGGTTAAAATTGGAAATTTACATTTTTCAGTTTTGTCAGACGTTTGTAATATTCTCACAATAAGCTAATTAGCTCAAGTGAAGCATTTCTAGCATGTTTGGTTGAAATTGGAAATTTACATTTTTCAGTTTGGGCAGACATTTGTAATATTCTCACAATAAGCTAATTAGCTCAATTGGAGCATTTCTAGCATGTTTGGTTGAAATTGGAAATTAACATTTTTCACTTTTGTCAGACAATTGCAATATTCTATCAATAAGCTAATTAGCTCAATTGGAGCATTTCTAGCATGTTTGGTTGAAATTGGAAATTTCTATTTTTCAGTTTTGTCAGACGTTTGTAATATTCTCACAATAAGCTAATTAGCTCAATTGGAGCATTTCTAGCATGTTTGGTTGAAATTGAAAATTTAAATTTTTCAGTGTTGTCAGAGGTTTGTAATATTCTCACAATAAGCTAATTAGCTCAATTGGAGCATTTCTAGCATGTTTGGTTGAAATTGGAAATTTACATTTTTCAGTTTTGTCAGACGTTTGTAATATTCTCACAATAAGCTAATTAGCTCAATTGGAGCATTTCTAGCATGTTTGGTTGAAATTGGAAATTTACATTTTTCAGTTTGGTCAGACGTTTGTAATATTCTCACAATAAGCTAATTAGCTCAATTGGAGCATTTCTAGCATGTTTGGTTGAAATTGGAAATTTACATTTTTCACTTTTGTCAGACAATTGCAATATTCTCACAATAAGCTAATTAGCTCAATTGGAGCATTTCTAGCATGTTTGGTTGAAATTGGAAGTTTACATTTTTCAGTTTTGTCAGACGTTTGTAATATTCTCACAATAAGCTAATTAGCTCAATTGGAGCATTTCTAGCATGTTTGGTTGAAATTGGAAATTTACATTTTTCAGTTTGGTCAGACGTTTGTAATATTCTCACAATAAGCTAATTAGCTCAATTGGAGCATTTCTAGCATGTTTGGTTGAAATTGGAAATTTACATTTTTCAGTTTGGTCAGACGTTTGTAATATTCTCACAATAAGCTAATTAGCTCAATTGGAGCATTTCTAGCATGTTTGGTTGAAATTGGAAATTTACATTTTTCACTTTTGTCAGACAATTGCATTATTCTCACAATAAGCTAATTAGCTCAATTGGAGCATTTCTAGCATGTTTGGTTGAAATTGGAAATTTACATTTTTCAGTTTTGTCAGACCTTTGTAATATTGTCACAATAAGCTAATTAGCTCAATTGGAGCATTTCTAGCATGTTTGGTTGAAATTGGAAATTTACATTTTTCAGTTTTGTCAGACGTTTGTAATATTCTCACAATAAGCTAATTAGCTCAATTGGAGCATTTCTAGCATGTTTGGTTGAAATTGGAAATTTACATTTTTCAGTTTGGTCAGACGTTTGTAATATTCTCACAATAAGCTAATTAGCTCAATTGGAGCATTTCTAGCATGTTTGGTTGAAATTGGAAATTTACATTTTTCAGTTTGGTCAGACGTTTGTAATATTCTCACAATAAGCTAATTAGCTCAATTGGAGCATTTCTAGCATGTTTGGTTGAAATTGGAAATTTACATTTTTCATTTTTGTCAGACAATTGCAATATTCTCACAATAAGCTAATTAGCTCAATTGGAGCATTTCTAGCATGTTTGGTTGAAATTGGAAATTTACGTTTTTCAGTTTTGTCAGACGTTTGTAATACTCTCACAATAAGCTAATTAGCTCAATTGGAGCATTTCTAGCATGTTTGGTTGAAATTGGAAATTTACATTTTTCAGTTTTGTCAGACGTTTGTAATATTCTCACAATAAGCTAATTAGCTCAATTGGAGCATTTCTAGCATGTTTGGTTGAAATTGGAAATTTACATTTTTCAGTATTGTCAGACCTTTGTAATATTCTCACAATAAGCTAATTAGCTCAATTGGAGCATTTCTAGCATGTTTGGTTGAAATTGGAAATTTACATTTTTCACTTTTGTCAGACAGTTGCAATATTCTCACAATAAGCTAATTATCTCAATTGGAGCATTTCTAGCATGTTTGGTTGAAATTGGAAATTTACATTTTTTCAGTTTGGTCAGACGTTTGTAATATTCTCACAATAAGCTAATCAGCTCAATTGGAGCATTTCTAGCATGTTTGGTTGAAATTGGAAATTTACATTTTTCACTTTTGTCAGACAATTGCAATATTCTCACAATAAGCTAATTAGCTCAATTGGAGCATTTCTAGCATGTTTGGTTGAAATTGAAAATTTACATTTTTCAGTTTTGTCAAACGTTTGTAATATTCTCACAATAAGCTAATTAGCTCAATTGGAGCATTTCTAGCATGTTTGGTTGAAATTGGAAGTTTACATTTTTCAGTTTTGTCAGACGTTTGTAATATTCTCACAATAAGCTAATTAGCTCAATTGGAGCATTTCTAGCATGTTTGGTTGAAATTGGAAAAATACATTTTTCAGTTTTGTCAGACGTTTGTAATATTCTCACAATAAGCTAATTAGCTCATTTGGAGCATTTCTAGCATGTTTGGTTGAAATTGGAAATTTACATTTTTCAGTTTGGTCAGACGTTTGTAATATTCTCACAATAAGCTAATTAGCTCAATTGGAGCATTTCTAGCATGTTTAGTTGAAACTGGAAAATTACATTTTTCAGTTTTGTCAGACGTTTGTAATATTCTCACAATAAGCTAATTAGCTCAATTGGAGCATTTCTAGCATGTTTGGTTGAAATTGGAAATTTACATTTTTCAGTTTGGTCAGACGTTTGTAATATTCTCACAATAAGCTAATTAGCTCAATTGGAGCATTTCTAGCATGTTTGGTTGAAATTGGAAATTTCTAATTTTCAGTTTTGTCAGACGTTTGTAATATTCTCACAATAAGCTAATTAGCTCAATTTGAGCATTTCTAGCATGTTTGGTTGAAATTGGAAATTTACATTTTTCAGTTTTGTCAGATGTTTGTAATATTCTCACAATAAGCTAATTAGCTCAACTGGAGCATTTCTAGCATGTTTGGTTGAAATTGAAAAATTACATTTTTCAGTGTTGTCAGAGGTTTGTAATATTCTCACAATAAGCTAATTAGCTCAATAGGAGCATTTCTAACATGTTTGGTTGAAATTGGAAATTTACATTTTTCAGTTTTGTCAGACGTTTGTAATATTCTCACAATAAACTAATTAGCTCAATTGGAGCATTTCTAGCATGTTTGGTTGAAATTGGAAATTTACATTTTTCAGTTTTGTCAGATGTTTGTAATATTCTCACAATAAGCTAATTAGCTCAATTGGAGCATTTCTAGCATGTTTGGTTGAAATTGGAAATTTACATTTTTTAGTTTTGTCAGACGTTTGTAATATTCTCACAATAAGCTAATTAGCTCAATTGGAGCATTTCTAGCATGTTTGGTTGAAATTGGAAATTTACATTTTTCACTTTTGTCAGACGTTTGTAATATTCTAACAATAAGCTAATTAGCTCAATTGGAGCATTTCTAGCATGTTTGGTTGAAATTGGAAATTTACATTTTTCAGTTTTGTCAGACAATTGCAATATTCTATCAATAAGCTAATTAGCTCAATTGGAGCATTTCTAGCATGTTTGGTTGAAATTGGAAATTTCTATTTTTCAGTTTTGTCAGACGTTTGTAATATTCTCACAATAAGCTAATTAGCTCAATTGGAACATTTCTAGCTTGTTTGGTTGAAATTGGAAATTTACATTTTTCAGTTTGGTCAGACGTTTGTAATATTCTCACAATAAGCTAATTAGCTCAATTGGAGCATTTCTAGCATGTTTGGTTTAAATTGGAAATTTACATTTTTCACTTTTGTCAGACAATTGCAATATTCTCACAATAAGCTAATTAGCTCAATTGAAGCATTTCTAGCATGTTTGGTTGAAATTGAAAATTTACATTTTTCAGTTTTGTCAAACGTTTGTAAAATTCTTACAGTAGGCTTATTTCGCAATTCGAGCATTTCTAGCATGTTTGGTTGAAGTTGGAAATTTACATTTTTCAGTTTTGTCAGACGTTTGTAATATTCTCACAATAAGCTAATTAGCTCAATTGGAGCATTTCTAGCATGTTTGGTTGAAATTGGAAATTTACATTTTTCAGTTTTGTCAGACGTTTGTAATATTCTAACAATAAGCTAATTAGCTCAATTGGAGCATTTCTAGCATGTTTGGTTGAAATTTGAAATTTACATTTTTCAGTTTTGTCAGACAAATGCAATATTCTATCAATAAGCTAATTAGCTCAATTGGAGCATTTCTAGCATGTTTGGTTGAAATTGGAAATTTCTATTTTTCAGTTTTGTCAGACGTTTGTAATATTCTCACAATAAGCTAATTAGCTCAATTGGAACATTTCTAGCTTGTTTGGTTGAAATTGGAAATTTACATTTTTCAGTTTGGTCAGACGTTTGTAATATTCTCACAATAAGCTAATTAGCTCAATTGGAGCATTTCTAGCATGTTTGGTTGAAATTGGAAATTTCTATTTTTCAGTTTTGTCAGACGTTTGTAATATTCTCACAATAAGCTAATTAGCTCAATTTGAGCATTTCTAGCATGTCTGGTTGAAGTTGGAAATTTACATTTTTCAGTTTTGTCAGACGTTTGTAATATTCTCACAATAAGCTAATTAGCTCAATTGGAGCATTTCTAGCATGTTTGGTTGAAATTGGAAATTTACATTTTTCAGTTTTGTCAGACGTTTGTAATATTCTCACAATAAGCTAATTAGCTCAATTGGAGCATTTCTAGCATGTTTGGTTGAAGTTGGAAATTTACATTTTTCAGTTTTGTCAGACGTTTGTAATATTCTCACAATAAGCTAATTAGCTCAATTGGAGCATTTCTAGCATGTTTGGTTGAAATTGGAAATTTACATTTTTCAGTTTTGTCAGACGTTTGTAATATTCTAACAATAAGCTAATTAGCTCAATTGGAGCATTTCTAGCATGTTTGGTTGAAATTTGAAATTTACATTTTTCAGTTTTGTCAGACAAATGCAATATTCTATCAATAAGCTAATTAGCTCAATTGGAGCATTTCTAGCATGTTTGGTTGAAATTGGAAATTTCTATTTTTCAGTTTTGTCAGACGTTTGTAATATTCTCACAATAAGCTAATTAGCTCAATTGGAACATTTCTAGCTTGTTTGGTTGAAATTGGAAATTTACATTTTTCAGTTTGGTCAGACGTTTGTAATATTCTCACAATAAGCTAATTAGCTCAATTGGAGCATTTCTAGCATGTTTGGTTGAAATTGGAAATTTCTATTTTTCAGTTTTGTCAGACGTTTGTAATATTCTCACAATAAGCTAATTAGCTCAATTTGAGCATTTCTAGCATGTCTGGTTGAAATTGGAAATTTACATTTTTCACTTTTGTCAGACGTTTGTAATATTCTCACAATAAGCTAATTAGCTCAATTGGAGCATTTCTAGCATGTTTGGTTGAAATTGGAAATTTACATTTTTCACTTTTGTCAGACAATTGCAATATTCTCACAATAAGCTAATTAGCTCAATTGGAGCATTTCTAGCATGTTTGGTTGAAATTGGAAAATTACATTTTTCAGTTTTGTCAGACGTTTGTAATATTCTCACAATAAGCTAATTAGCTCAATTGGAGCATTTCTAGCATGTTTGGTTGAAATTGGAAATTTACATTTTTCAGTTTTGTCAGACGTTTGTAATATTCTCACAATAAGCTAATTAGCTCAATTGGAGCATTTCTAGCATGTTTGGTTAAAATTGGAAATTTACATTTTTCAGTTTGGTCAGACGTTTGTAATATTCTCACAATAAGCTAATTAGCTCAATTGGAGCATTTCTAGCATGTTTGGTTGAAATTGGAAATTTACATTTTTCACTTTTGTCAGACAATTGCAATATTCTCACAATAAGCTAATTAGCTCAATTGGAGCATTTCTAGCATGTTTGGTTGAAATTGGAAATTTACATTTTTCAGTTTTGTCAGACGTTTGTAATATTCTCACAATAAGCTAATTAGCTCAATTGGAGCATTTCTAGCATGTTTGGTTGAAATTGGAAATTTACATTTTTCAGTTTTGTCAGACGTTTGTAATATTCTCACAATAAGCTAATTAGCTCAATTGGAGCAATTCTAGCATGTTTGGTTGAAATTGGAAATTTACATTTTTCAGTATTGTCAGACCTTTGTAATATTCTCACAATAAGCTAATTAGCTCAATTGGAGCATTTCTAGCATGTTTGGTTGAAATTGGAAATTTACATTTTTCACTTTTGTCAGACAGTTGCAATATTCTCACAATAAGCTAATTAGCTCAATTGGAGCATTTCTAGCATGTTTGGTTGAAATTGGAAAATTACATTTTTCAGTTTTGTCAGACGTTTGTAATATACTCACAATAAGCTAATTAGCTCAATTGGAGCATTTCTAGCATGTTTGGTTGAAATTGGAAATTTACATTTTTCAGTTTTGTCAGACGTTTGTAATATTCTCACAATAAGCTAATTAGCTCAATTGGAGCATTTCTAGCATGTTTGGTTGAAATTGGAAATTGTCATTTTTTCAGTTTGGTCAGACGTCTGTAATATTCTCACAATAAGCTAATCAGCTTAATTGGAGCATTTCTAGCATGTTTGGTTGAAATTGGAAGTTTACATTTTTCACTTTTGTCAGACGTTTGTAATATTCTAACAATAAGCTAATTAGCTCAATTGGAGCATTTCTAGCATGTTTGGTTGAAATTGGAAATTTACATTTTTCAGTTTTGTCAGACAATTGCAATATTCCATCAATAAGCTAATTAGCTCAATTGGAGCATTTCTAGCATGTTTGGTTGAAATTGGAAATTTCTATTTTTCAGTTTTGTCAGACGTTTGTAATATTCTCACAATAAGCTAATTAGCTCAATTGGAGCATTTCTAGCTTGTTTGGTTGAAATTGGAAATTTACATTTTTCAGTTTGGTCAGACGTTTGTAATATTCTCACAATAAGCTAATTAGCTCAATTGGAGCATTTCTAGCATGTTTGGTTGAAATTGGAAATTTCTATTTTTCAGTTTTGTCAGACGTTTGTAATATTCTCACAATAAGCTAATTAGCTCAATTTGAGCATTTCTAGCATGTTTGGTTGAAATTGGAAATTTACATTTTTCACTTTTGTCAGACGTTTGTAATATTCTCACAATAAGCTAATTAGCTCAATTGGAGCATTTCTAGCATGTTGGGTTGAAATTGAAAATTTACATTTTTCAGTGTTGTCAGAGGTTTGTAATATTCTCACAATAAGCTAATTAGCTCAATTGGAGCATTTCTAGCATGTTTGGTTGAAATTGGAAATTTACATTTTTCAGTTTTGTCAGACGTTTGTAATATTCTCACAATAAGCTAATTAGCTCAATTGGAGCATTTCTAGCATGTTTGGTTGAAATTGGAAATTTACATTTTTCACTTTGGTCAGACGTTTGTAATATTCTCACAATAAGCTAATTAGCTCAATTGGAGCATTTCTAGCATGTTTGGTTGAAATTGGAAATTTACATTTTTCACTTTTGTCAGACAATTGCAATATTCTCACAATAAGCTAATTAGCTCAATTGGAGCATTTCTAGCATGTTTGGTTGAAATTGGAAATTTACATTTTTCACTTTTGTCAAACGTTTGTAATATTCTCACAATAAGCTAATTAGCTCAATTGGAGCATTTCTAGCATGTTGGGTTGAAATTGAAAATTTACATTTTTCAGTGTTGTCAGAGGTTTGTAATATTCTCACAATAAGCTAATTAGCTCAATTGGAGCATTTCTAGCATGTTTGGTTGAAATTGGAAATTTACATTTTTCAGTTTTGTCAGACGTTTGTAATATTCTCACAATAAGCTAATTAGCTCAATTGGAGCATTTCTAGCATGTTTGGTTGAAATTGGAAATTTACATTTTTCAGTTTGGTCAGACGTTTGTAATATTCTCACAATAAGCTAATTAGCTCAATTGGAGCATTTCTAGCATGTTTGGTTGAAATTGGAAATTTACATTTTTCACTTTTGTCAGACAATTGCAATATTCTCACAATAAGCTAATTAGCTCAATTGGAGCATTTCTAGCATGTTTGGTTGAAATTGGAAAATTACATTTTTCAGTTTTGTCAGACGTTTGTAATATTCTCACAATAAGCTAATTAGCTCAATTGGAGCATTTCTAGCATGTTTGGTTGAAATTGGAAATTTACATTTTTCAGTTTTGTCAGACGTTTGTAATATTCTCACAATAAGCTAATTAGCTCAATTGGAGCATTTCTAGCATGTTTGGTTGAAATTGGAACTTTACATTTTTCAGTTTGGTCAGACGTTTGTAATATTCTCACAATAAGCTAATTAGCTCAATTGGAGCATTTCTAGCATGTTTGGTTGAAATTGGAAATTTACATTTTTCACTTTTGTCAGACAGTTGCAATATTCTCACAATAAGCTAATTAGCTCAATTGGAGCATTTCTAGCATGTTTGGTTGAAATTGGAAATTTACATTTTTCACTTTTGTCGGACGTTTGTAATATTCTCACAATAAGCTAATTAGCTCAATTGGAGCATTTCTAGCATGTTTGGTTGAAATTGAAAATTTACATTTTTCAGTGTTGTCAGAGGTTTGTAATATTCTCACAATAAGCTAATTAGCTCAATTGGAGCATTTCTAGCATGTTTGGTTGAAATTGGAAATTTACATTTTTCAGTTTTGTCAGACGTTTGTAATATTCTCACAATAAGCTAATTAGCTCAATTGGAGCATTTCTAGCATGTTTGGTTGAAATTGGAAATTTACATTTTTCAGTTTGGTCAGACGTTTGTAATATTCTCACAATAAGCTAATTAGCTCAATTGGAGCATTTCTAGCATGTTTGGTTGAAATTGGAAATTTACATTTTTCACTTTTGTCAGACAATTGCAATATTCTCACAATAAGCTAATTAGCTCCATTGGAGCATTTCTAGCATGTTTGGTTGAAATTGGAAATTTACATTTTTCAGTTTTGTCAGACGTTTGTAATATTCTCACAATAAGCTAATTAGCTCAATTGGAGCATTTCTAGCATGTTTGGTTGAAATTGGAAATTTACATTTTCCAGTTTGGTCCGACGTTTGTAATATTCTCACAATAAGCTAATTAGCTCAATTGGAGCATTTCTAGCATGTTTGGTTGAAATTGGAAATTTACATTTTCCAGTTTGGTCCGACGTTTGTAATATTCTCACAATAAGCTAATTAGCTCAATTGGAGCATTTCTAGCATGTTTGGTTGAAGTTGGAAATTTACATTTTTCACTTTTGTCAGACGTTTGTAATATTCTCACAAGCTAATTAGCTCAATTGGAGCATTTCTAGCATGTTTGGTTGAAATTGGAAATTTACATTTTTCAGTTTTGTCAGACGTTTGTAATATTCTCACAATAAGCTAATTAGCTCAATTGGAGCATTTCTAGCATGTTTGGTTGAAATTGGAAATTTACATTTTTCAGTTTTGTCAGACGTTTGTAATATTCTCACAATAAGCTAATTAGCTCAATTGGAGCATTTCTAGCATGTTTGGTTGAAATTGGAAATTTACATTTTTCAGTTTTGTCAGATGTTTGTAATATTCTCACAATAAGCTAATTAGCTCAATTGGAGCATTTCTAGCATGTTTGGTTGAAATTGGAAATTTACATTTTTCACTTTTGTCAGACGTTTGTAATATTCTAACAATAAGCTAATTAGCTCAATTGGAGCATTTCTAGCATGTTTGGTTAAAATTGGAAATTTACATTTTTCAGTTTTGTCAGACAATTGCAATATTCTATCAATAAGCTAATTAGCTCAATTGGAGCATTTCTAGCATGTTTGGTTGAAATTGGAAATTTCTATTTTTCAGTTTTGTCAGACGTTTGTAATATTCTCACAATAAGCTAATTAGCTCAATTGGAGCATTTCTAGCATGTTTGGTTGAAATTGGAAATTTACATTTTTCAGTTTTGTCAGACGTTTGTAATATTCTCACAATAAGCTAATTAGCTCAATTGAAGCATTTCTAGCATGTTTGGTTGAAATTGGAAATTTACATTTTTCAGTTTGGTCAGACGTTTGTAATATTCTCACAATAAGCTAATTAGCTCAATTGGAGCATTTCTAGCATGTTTGGTTGAAATTGGAAATTAACATTTTTCAGTTTTGTCAGACAATTGCAATATTCTATCAATAAGCTAATTAGCTCAATTGGAGCATTTCTAGCATGTTTGGTTGAAATTGGAAATTTCTATTTTTCAGTTTTGTCAGACGTTTGTAATATTCTCACAATAAGCTAATTAGCTCAATTGGAGCATTTCTAGCATGTTTGGTTGAAATTGAAAATTTAAATTTTTCAGTGTTGTCAGAGGTTTGTAATATTCTCACAATAAGCTAATTAGCTCAATTGGAGCATTTCTAGCATGTTTGGTTGAAATTGGAAACTTACATTTTTCAGTATTGTCAGACCTTTGTAATATTCTCACAATAAGCTAATTAGCTCAATTGGAGCATTTCTAGCATGTTTGGTTGAAATTGGAAATTTACATTTTTCACTTTTGTCAGACAGTTGCAATATTCTCACAATAAGCTAATTATCTCAATTGGAGCATTTCTAGCATGTTTGGTTGAAATTGGAAATTTACATTTTTTCAGTTTGGTCAGACGTTTGTAATATTCTCACAATAAGCTAATCAGCTCAATTGGAGCATTTCTAGCATGTTTGGTTGAAATTGGAAATTTACATTTTTCACTTCTGTCAGACAATTGCAATATTCTCACAATAAGCTAATTAGCTCAATTGGAGCATTTCTAGCATGTTTGGTTGAAATTGAAAATTTACATTTTTCAGTTTTGTCAAACGTTTGTAATATTCTCACAATAAGCTAATTAGCTCAATTGGAGCATTTCTAGCATGTTTGGTTGAAATTGGAAGTTTACATTTTTCAGTTTTGTCAGACGTTTGTAATATTCTCACAATAAGCTAATTAGCTCAATTGGAGCATTTCTAGCATGTTTGGTTGAAATTGGAAAAATACATTTTTCAGTTTTGTCAGACGTTTGTAATATTCTCACAATAAGCTAATTAGCTCATTTGGAGCATTTCTAGCATGTTTGGTTGAAATTGGAAATTTACATTTTTCAGTTTGGTCAGACGTTTGTAATATTCTCACAATAAGCTAATTAGCTCAATTGGAGCATTTCTAGCATGTTTAGTTGAAACTGGAAAATTACATTTTTCAGTTTTGTCAGACGTTTGTAATATTCTCACAATAAGCTAATTAGCTCAATTGGAGCATTTCTAGCATGTTTGGTTGAAATTGGAAATTTACATTTTTCAGTTTGGTCAGACGTTTGTAATATTCTCACAATAAGCTAATTAGCTCAATTGGAGCATTTCTAGCATGTTTGGTTGAAATTGGAAATTTCTAATTTTCAGTTTTGTCAGACGTTTGTAATATTCTCACAATAAGCTAATTAGCTCAATTTGAGCATTTCTAGCATGTTTGGTTGAAATTGGAAATTTACATTTTTCACTTTTGTCGGACGTTTGTAATATTCTCACAATAAGCTAATTAGCTCAACTGGAGCATTTCTAGCATGTTTGGTTGAAATTGAAAAATTACATTTTTCAGTGTTGTCAGAGGTTTGTAATATTCTCACAATAAGCTAATTAGCTCAATAGGAGCATTTCTAACATGTTTGGTTGAAATTGGAAATTTACATTTTTCAGTTTTGTCAGACGTTTGTAATATTCTCACAATAAGCTAATTAGCTCAATTGGAGCAATTCTAGCATGTTTGGTTGAAATTGGAAATTTACATTTTTCACTTTTGTCAGACAATTGCAATATTCTCACAATAAACTAATTAGCTCAATTGGAGCATTTCTAGCATGTTTGGTTGAAATTGGAAATTTACATTTTTCAGTTTTGTCAGATGTTTGTAATATTCTCACAATAAGCTAATTAGCTCAATTGGAGCATTTCTAGCATGTTTGGTTGAAATTGGAAATTTACATTTTTTAGTTTTGTCAGACGTTTGTAATATTCTCACAATAAGCTAATTAGCTCAATTGGAGCATTTCTAGCATGTTTGGTTGAAATTGGAAATTTACATTTTTCACTTTTGTCAGACGTTTGTAATATTCTAACAATAAGCTAATTAGCTCAATTGGAGCATTTCTAGCATGTTTGGTTGAAATTGGAAATTTACATTTTTCAGTTTTGTCAGACAATTGCAATATTCTATCAATAAGCTAATTAGCTCAATTGGAGCATTTCTAGCATGTTTGGTTGAAATTGGAAATTTCTATTTTTCAGTTTTGTCAGACGTTTGTAATATTCTCACAATAAGCTAATTAGCTCAATTGGAACATTTCTAGCTTGTTTGGTTGAAATTGGAAATTTACATTTTTCAGTTTGGTCAGACGTTTGTAATATTCTCACAATAAGCTAATTAGCTCAATTGGAGCATTTCTAGCATGTTTGGTTGAAATTGGAAATTTCTATTTTTCAGTTTTGTCAGACGTTTGTAATATTCTCACAATAAGCTAATTAGCTCAATTTGAGCTTTTCTAGCATGTTTGGTTGAAATTGGAAATTTACATTTTTCACTTTTGTCGGACGTTTGTAATATTCTCACAATAAGCTAATTAGCTCAATTGGAGCATTTCTAGCATGTTTGGTTGAAATTGAAAATTTACATTATTCAGTGTTGTCAGAGGTTTGTAATATTCTCACAATAAGCTAATTAGCTCAATTGGAGCATTTCTAGCATGTTTGGTTGAAATTGGAAAATTACATTTTTCAGTTTTGTCAGACGTTTGTAATATTCTCACAATAAGCTAATTAGCTCAATTGGAGCATTTCTAGCATGTTTGGTTGAAATTGGAAATTTACATTTTTCACTTTTGTCAGACAATTGCAATATTCTCACAATAAGCTAATTAGCTCAATTGGAACATTTCTAGCATGTTTGGTTGAAATTGAAAATTTACATTTTTCAGTTTTGTCAAACGTTTGTAAAATTCTTACAGTAGGCTTATTTCGCAATTCGAGCATTTCTAGCATGTTTGGTTGAAATTGAAAATTTACATTTTTCAGTTTTGTCAAACGTTTGTAATATTCTCACAATAAGCTAATTAGCTCAATTGTAGCATTTCTAGCATGTTTGGTTGAAATTGGAAGTTTACATTTTTCAGTTTTGTCAGACGTTTGTAATATTCTCACAATAAGCTAATTAGCTCAATTGGAGCATTTCTAGCATGTTTGGTTGAAATTGGAAAAATACATTTTTCAGTTTTGTCAGACGTTTGTAATATTCTCACAATAAGCTAATTAGCTCAATTGGAGCATTTCTAGCATGTTTAGTTGAAACTGGAAAATTACATTTTTCAGTTTTGTCAGACGTTTGTAATATTCTCACAATAAGCTAATTAGCTCAATTGGAGCATTTCTAGCATGTTTGGTTGAAATTGGAAATTTACATTTTTCAGTTTGGTCAGACGTTTGTAATATTCTCACAATAAGCTAATTAGCTCAATTGGAGCATTTCTAGCATGTTTGGTTGAAATTGGAAATTTCTAATTTTCAGTTTTGTCAGACGTTTGTAATATTCTCACAATAAGCTAATTAGCTCAATTGGAGCATTTCTAGCATGTTTGGTTGAAGTTGGAAATTTACATTTTTCAGTCTTGTCAGACGTTTGTAATATTCTCACAATAAGCTAATTAGCTCAATTGGAGCATTTCTAGCATGTTTGGTTGAAATTGGAAATTTACATTTTTCAGTTTTGTCAGACGTTTGTAATATTCTCACAATAAGCTAATTAGCTCAATTGGAGCATTTCTAGCATGTTTGGTTGAAATTGAAAATTTACATTTTTCAGTGTTGTCAGAGGTTTGTAATATTCTCACAATAAGCTAATTAGCTCAATTGGAGCATTTCTAGCATGTTTGGTTGAAATTGGAAATTTACATTTTTCAGTTTTGTCAGACGTTTGTAATATTCTCACAATAAGCTAATTAGCTCAATTTGAGCATTTCTAGCATGTTTGGTTGAAATTGGAAATTTACATTTTTCACTTTTGTCGGACGTTTGTAATATTCTCACAATAAGCTAATTAGCTCAATTGGAGCAATTCTAGCATGTTTGGTTGAAATTGGAAATTTACATTTTTCACTTTTGTCAGACAATTGCAATATTCTCACAATAAGCTAATTAGCTCAATTGGAGCATTTCTAGCATGTTTGGTTGAAATTGGAAATTTACATTTTTCAGTTTTGTCAGATGTTTGTAATATTCTCACAATAAGCTAATTAGCTCAATTGGAGCATTTCTAGCATGTTTGGTTGAAATTGGAAATTTACATTTTTTAGTTTTGTCAGACGTTTGTAATATTCTCACAATAAGCTAATTAGCTCAATTGGAGCATTTCTAGCATGTTTGGTTGAAATTGGAAAAATACATTTTTCAGTTTTGTCAGACGTTTGTAATATTCTCACAATAAGCTAATTAGCTCAATTGGAGCATTTCTAGCATGTTTAGTTGAAACTGGAAAATTACATTTTTCAGTTTTGTCAGACGTTTGTAATATTCTCACAATAAGCTAATTAGCTCAATTGGAGCATTTCTAGCATGTTTGGTTGAAATTGGAAATTTCTAATTTTCAGTTTTGTCAGACGTTTGTAATATTCTCACAATAAGCTAATTAGCTCAATTTGAGCATTTCTAGCATGTTTGGTTGAAATTGGAAATTTACATTTTTCACTTTTGTCGGACGTTTGTAATATTCTCACAATAAGCTAATTAGCTCAACTGGAGCATTTCTAGCATGTTTGGTTGAAATTGAAAAATTACATTTTTCAGTGTTGTCAGAGGTTTGTAATATTCTCACAATAAGCTAATTAGCTCAATAGGAGCATTTCTAACATGTTTGGTTGAAATTGGAAATTTACATTTTTCAGTTTTGTCAGACGTTTGTAATATTCTCACAATAAGCTAATTAGCTCAATTGGAGCATTTCTAGCATGTTTGGTTAAAATTGGAAATTTACATTTTTCAGTTTGGTCAGACGTTTGTAATATTCTCACAATAAGCTAATTAGCTCAATTGGAGCATTTCTAGCATGTTTGGTTGAAGTTGGAAATTTACATTTTTCAGTCTTGTCAGACGTTTGTAATATTCTCACAATAAGCTAATTAGCTCAATTGGAGCATTTCTAGCATGTTTGGTTGAAATTGGAAATTTACATTTTTCAGTTTTGTCAGACGTTTGTAATATTCTCACAATAAGCTAATTAGCTCAATTGGAGCATTTCTAGCATGTTTGGTTGAAATTGAAAATTTACATTTTTCAGTGTTGTCAGAGGTTTGTAATATTCTCACAATAAGCTAATTAGCTCAATTGGAGCATTTCTAGCATGTTTGGTTGAAATTAGAAATTTACATTTTTCAGTTTTGTCAGACGTTTGTAATATTCTCACAATAAGCTAATTAGCTCAATTTGAGCATTTCTAGCATGTTTGGTTGAAATTGGAAATTTACATTTTTCACTTTTGTCGGACGTTTGTAATATTCTCACAATAAGCTAATTAGCTCAATTGGAGCAATTCTAGCATGTTTGGTTGAAATTGGAAATTTACATTTTTCACTTTTGTCAGACAATTGCAATATTCTCACAATAAGCTAATTAGCTCAATTGGAGCATTTCTAGCATGTTTGGTTGAAATTGGAAATTTACATTTTTCAGTTTTGTCAGATGTTTGTAATATTCTCACAATAAGCTAATTAGCTCAATTGGAGCATTTCTAGCATGTTTGGTTGAAATTGGAAATTTACATTTTTTAGTTTTGTCAGACGTTTGTAATATTCTCACAATAAGCTAATTAGCTCAATTGGAGCATTTCTAGCATGTTTGGTTGAAATTGGAAATTTACATTTTTCACTTTTGTCAGACGTTTGTAATATTCTAACAATAAGCTAATTAGCTCAATTGGAGCATTTCTAGCATGTTTGGTTGAAATTGGAAATTTCTATTTTTCAGTTTTGTCAGACGTTTGTAATATTCTCACAATAAGCTAATTAGCTCAATTGGAACATTTCTAGCTTGTTTGGTTGAAATTGGAAATTTACATTTTTCAGTTTGGTCAGACGTTTGTAATATTCTCACAATAAGCTAATTAGCTCAATTGGAGCATTTCTAGCATGTTTGGTTGAAATTGGAAATTTCTATTTTTCAGTTTTGTCAGACGTTTGTAATATTCTCACAATAAGCTAATTAGCTCAATTTGAGCATTTCTAGCATGTTTGGTTGAAATTGGAAATTTACATTTTTCACTTTTGTCGGACGTTTGTAATATTCTCACAATAAGCTAATTAGCTCAATTGGAGCATTTCTAGCATGTTTGGTTGAAATTGAAAATTTACATTTTTCAGTGTTGTCAGAGGTTTGTAATATTCTCACAATAAGCTAATTAGCTCAATTGGAGCATTTCTAGCATGTTTGGTTGAAATTGGAAATTTACATTTTTCAGTTTGGTCAGACGTTTGTAATATTCTCACAATAAGCTAATTAGCTCAATTGGAGCATTTCTAGCATGTTTGGTTGAAATTGGAAATTTACATTTTTCACTTTTGTCAGACAATTGCAATATTCTCACAATAAGCTAATTAGCTCAATTGGAGCATTTCTAGCATGTTTGGTTGAAATTGGAAATTTACATTTTTCAGTTTTGTCAGACGTTTGTAATATTGTCACAATAAGCTAATTAGCTCAATTGGAGCATTTCTAGCATGTTTGGTTGAAATTGGAAATTTACATTTTTCAGTTTTGTCAGACGTTTGTAATATTCTCACAATAAGCTAATTAGCTCAATTGGAGCATTTCTAGCATGTTTGGTTGAAATTGGAAGTTTACATTTTTCAGTTTTGTCAGACGTTTGTAATATTCTCACAATAAGCTAATTAGCTCAATTGGAGCATTTCTAGCATGTTTGGTTGAAATTGGAAATTTCCATTTTTCAGTTTTGTCAGACGTTTGTAATATTCTCACAATAAGCTAATTAGCTCAATTGGAGCATTTCTAGCATGTTTGGTTGAAATTGGAAATTTCTATTTTTCAGTTTTGTCAGATGTTTGTAATATTCTCACAATAAGCTAATTAGCTCAATTGGAGCATTTCTAGCATGTTTGGTTGAAATTGGAAATTTACATTTTTCACTTTTGTCAGACGTTTGTAATATTCTCACAATAAGCTAATTAGCTCAATTGGAGCATTTCTAGCATGTTTGGTTGAAATTGGAAATTTACATTTTTCACTTTTGTCAGACGTTTGCAATATTCTCACAATAAGCTAATTAGCTCAATTTGAGCATTTCTAGCATGTTTGGTTAAAATTGGAAATTCACATTTTTCAGTTTTGTCAGACAATTGCAATATTCTATCAATAAGCTAATTAGCTCAATTGGAGCATTTCTAGCATGTTTGGTTGAAATTGGAAATTTACATTTTTCACTTTTGTCAGACAATTGCAATATTCTCACAATAAGCTAATTAGCTCAATTGGAGCATTTCTAGCATGTTTGGTTGAAATTGGAAATTTACATTTTTCAGTTTTGTCAGACGTTTGTAATATTCTCACAATAAGCTAATTAGCTCAATTGGAGCATTTCTAGCATGTTTGGTTGAAATTGGAAATTTACATTTTTCAGTTTGGTCAGACGTTTGTAATATTCTCACAATAAGCTAATTAGCTCAATTGGAGCATTTCTAGCATGTTTGGTTGAAATTGGAAATTTACATTTTTCAGTTTTGTCAGACGTTTGTAATATTCTCACAATAAGCTAATTAGCTCAATTGGAGCATTTCTAGCATGTTTGGTTGAAATTGGAAATTTACATTTTTCAGTTTGGTCAGACGTTTGTAATATTCTCACAATAAGCTAATTAGCTCAATTGGAGCATTTCTAGCATGTTTGGTTGAAATTGGAAATTTACATTTTTCACCTTTGTCAGACAATTGCAATATTCTCACAATAAGCTAATTAGCTCAATTGGAGCATTTCTAGCATGTTTGCTTGAAATTGGAAATTTACATTTTTCAGTTTTGTCAGACGTTTGTAATATTCTCACAATAAGCTAATTAGCTCAATTGGAGCATTTCTAGCATGTTTGGTTGAAATTGGAAATTTACATTTTTCAGTTTGGTCAGACGTTTGTAATATTCTCACAATAAGCTAATTAGCTCAATTGGAGCATTCCTAGCATGTTTGGTTAAAATTGGAAATTTACATTTTTCACTTTTGTCAGACAATTGCAATATTCTCACAATAAGCTAATTAGCTCAATTGGAGCATTTCTAGCATGTTTGGTTGAATATGGAAATTTCTATTTTTCAGTTTTGTCAGACGTTTGTAATATTGTCACAATAAGCTAATTAGCTCAATTGGAGCATTTCTAGCATGTTTGGTATAAATTGGAAATTTACATTTTTCAGTTTTGTCAGACGTTTGTAATATTCTCACAATAAGCTAATTAGCTCAATTGGAGCATTTCTAGCATGTTTAGTTGAAATTGGAAATTTACATTTTTCAGTTTGGTCAGACGTTTGTAATATTCTCACAATAAGCTAATTAGCTCAATTGGAGCATTTCTAGCATGTTTGGTTGAAATTGGAAATTTACATTTTTCAGTTTGGTCAGACGTTTGTAATATTCTCACAATAAGCTAATTAGCTCAATTAGAGCATTTCTAGCATGTTTGGTTGAAATTGGAAATTTACATTTTTCATTTTTGTCAGACAATTGCAATATTCTCACAATAAGCTAATTAGCTCAATTGGAGCATTTCTAGCATGTTTGGTTGAAATTGGAAATTTACATTTTTCATTTTTGTCAGACGTTTGTAATACTCTCACAATAAGCTAATTAGCTCAATTGGAGCATTTCTAGCATGTTTGGTTGAAATTGGAAATTTACATTTTTCAGTATTGTCAGACCTTTGTAATATTCTCACAATAAGCTAATTAGCTCAATTGGAGCATTTCTAGCATGTTTGGTTGAAATTGGAAATTTACATTTTTCACTTTTGTCAGACAGTTGCAATATTCTCACAATAAGCTAATTATCTCAATTGGAGCATTTCTAGCATGTTTGGTTGAAATTGGAAAATTACATTTTTCAGTTTTGTCAGACGTTTGTAATATACTCACAATAAGCTAATTAGCTCAATTGAAGCATTTCTAGCATGTTTGGTTGAAATTGGAAATTTACATTTTTCAGTTTTGTCAGGCGTTTGTAATATTCTCACAATAAGCTAATTAGCTCAATTGGAGCATTTCTAGCATGTTTGGTTGAAATTGGAAATTTACATTTTTTCAGTTTGGTCAGACGTTTGTAATATTCTCACAATAAGCTAATCAGCTCAATTGGAGCATTTCTAGCATGTTTGGTTGAAATTGGAAATTTACATTTTTCATTTTTGTCAGACAATTGCAATATTCTCACAATAAGCTAATTAGCTCAATTGGAGCATTTCTAGCATGTTTGGTTGAAATTGGAAATTTACATTTTTCAGTTTTGTCAGACGTTTGTAATATTCTCACAATAAGCTAATTAGCTCAATTGGAGCATTTCTAGCATGTTTGGTTGAAATTGGAAATTTACATTTTTTAGTTTTGTCAGACGTTTGTAATATTCTCACAATAAGCTAATTAGCTCAATTGGAGCATTTCTAGCATGTTTGGTTGAAATTGGAAATTTACATTTTTCACTTTTGTCAGACGTTTGTAATATTCTAACAATAAGCTAATTAGCTCAATTGGAGCATTTCTAGCATGTTTGGTTGAAATTGGAAATTTACATTTTTCAGTTTTGTCAGACAATTGCAATATTCTATCAATAAGCTAATTAGCTCAATTGGAGCATTTCTAGCATGTTTGGTTGAAATTGGAAATTTCTATTTTTCAGTTTTGTCAGACGTTTGTAATATTCTCACAATAAGCTAATTAGCTCAATTGGAACATTTCTAGCTTGTTTGGTTGAAATTGGAAATTTACATTTTTCAGTTTGGTCAGACGTTTGTAATATTCTCACAATAAGCTAATTAGCTCAATTGGAGCATTTCTAGCATGTTTGGTTGAAATTGGAAATTTCTATTTTTCAGTTTTGTCAGACGTTTGTAATATTCTCACAATAAGCTAATTAGCTCAATTTGAGCATTTCTAGCATGTTTGGTTGAAATTGGAAATTTACATTTTTCACTTTTGTCGGACGTTTGTAATATTCTCACAATAAGCTAATTAGCTCAATTGGAGCATTTCTAGCATGTTTGGTTGAAATTGAAAATTTACATTTTTCAGTGTTGTCAGAGGTTTGTAATATTCTCACAATAAGCTAATTAGCTCAATTGGAGCGTTTCTAGCATGTTTGGTTGAAATTGGAAAATTACATTTTTCAGTTTTGTCAGACGTTTGTAATATTCTCACAATAAGCTAATTAGCTCAATTGGAGCATTTCTAGCATGTTTGGTTGAAATTGGAAATTTACATTTTTCAGTTTGGTCAGACGTTTGTAATATTCTCACAATAAGCTAATTAGCTCAATTGGAGCATTTCTAGCATGTTTGGTTGAAATTGGAAATTTACATTTTTCACTTTTGTCAGACAATTGCAATATTCTCACAATAAGCTAATTAGCTCAATTGGAGCATTTCTAGCATGTTTGGTTGAAATTGGAAATTTACATTTTTCAGTTTTGTCAGACGTTTGTAATATTGTCACAATAAGCTAATTAGCTCAATTGGAGCATTTCTAGCATGTTTGGTTGAAATTGGAAATTTACATTTTTCAGTTTTGTCAGACGTTTGTAATATTCTCACAATAAGCTAATTAGCTCAATTGGAGCATTTCTAGCATGTTTGGTTGAAATTGGAAGTTTACATTTTTCAGTTTTGTCAGACGTTTGTAATATTCTCACAATAAGCTAATTAGCTCAATTGGAGCATTTCTAGCATGTTTGGTTGAAATTGGAAATTTACATTTTTCAGTTTTGTCAGACGTTTGTAATATTCTCACAATAAGCTAATTAGCTCAATTGGAGCATTTCTAGCATGTTTGGTTGAAATTGGAAATTTCTATTTTTCAGTTTTGTCAGACGTTTGTAATATTCTCACAATAAGCTAATTAGCTCAATTGGAGCATTTCTAGCATGTTTGGTTGAAATTGGAAATTTACATTTTCCAGTTTGGTCCGACGTTTGTAATATTCTCACAATAAGCTAATTAGCTCAATTGGAGCATTTCTAGCATGTTTGGTTGAAGTTGGAAATTTACATTTTTCACTTTTGTCAGACGTTTGTAATATTCTCACAATAAGCTAATTAGCTCAATTGGAGCATTTCTAGCATGTTTGGTTGAAATTGGAAATTTACATTTTTCACTTTTGTCAGACAATTGCAATATTCTCACAATAAGCTAATTAGCTCAATTGGAGCATTTCTAGCATGTTTGGTTGAAATTGGAAATTTACATTTTTCAGTTTTGTCAGACGTTTGTAATATTGTCACAATAAGCTAATTAGCTCAATTGGAGCATTTCTAGCATGTTTGGTTGAAATTGGAAATTTCTATTTTTCAGTTTTGTCAGACGTTTGTAATATTCTCACAATAAGCTAATTAGCTCAATTGGAGCATTTCTAGCATGTTTGGTTGAAATTGGAAATTTACATTTTTCAGTTTTGTCAGACGTTTGTAATATTCTAACAATAAGCTAATTAGCTCAATTGGAGCATTTCTAGCATGTTTGGTTAAAATTGGAAATTTACATTTTTCAGTTTTGTCAGACAATTGCAATATTCTATCAATAAGCTAATTAGCTCAATTGGAGCATTTCTAGCATGTTTGGTTGAAATTGGAAATTTCTATTTTTCAGTTTTGTCAGACGTTTGTAATATTCTCACAATAAGCTCATTAGCTCAATTGGAGCATTTCTAGCATGTTTGGTTGAAATTGAAAATTTAAATTTTTCAGTGTTGTCAGAGGTTTGTAATATTCTCACAATAAGCTAATTAGCTCAATTGGAGCATTTCTAGCATGTTTGGTTGAAATTGGAAATTTACATTTTTCAGTTTTGTCAGACGTTTGTAATATTCTCACAATAAGCTAATTAGCTCAATTGGAGCATTTCTAGCATGTTTGGTTGAAATTGGAAATTTACATTTTTCAGTTTGGTCAGACGTTTGTAATATTCTCACAATAAGCTAATTAGCTCAATTGGAGCATTTCTAGCATGTTTGGTTGAAATTGGAAATTTACATTTTTCACTTTTGTCAGACAATTGCAATATTCTCACAATAAGCTAATTAGCTCAATTGGAGCATTTCTAGCATGTTTGGTTGAAATTGGAAATTTACATTTTTCAGTTTTGTCAGTTGTTTGTAATATTCTCACAATAAGCTAATTAGCTCAATTGGAGCATTTCTAGCATGTTTGGTTGAAATTGGAAATTTACATTTTTCAGTTTGGTCAGACGTTTGTAATATTCTCACAATAAGCTAATTAGCTCAATTGGAGCATTTCTAGCATGTTTGGTTGAAATTGGAAATTTACATTTTTCAGTTTGGTCAGACGTTTGTAATATTCTCACAATAAGCTAATTAGCTCAATTGGAGCATTTCTAGCATGTTTGGTTGAAATTGGAAATTTACATTTTTCACTTTTGTCAGACAATTGCAATATTCTCACAATAAGCTAATTAGCTCAATTGGAGCATTTTTAGCATGTTTGGTTGAAATTGGAAATTTACATTTTTCAGTTTTGTCAGACGTTTGTAATATTGTCACAATAAGCTAATTAGCTCAATTGGAGCATTTCTAGCATGTTTGGTTAAAATTGGAAATTCACATTTTTCAGTTTTGTCAGACAATTGCAATATTCTATCAATAAGCTAATTAGCTCAATTGGAGCATTTCTAGCATGTTTGGTTGAAATTGGAAATTTACATTTTTCACTTTTGTCAGACAATTGCAATATTCTCACAATAAGCTAATTAGCTCAATTGGAGCATTTCTAGCATGTTTGGTTGAAATTGGAAATTTACATTTTTCAGTTTTGTCAGACGTTTGTAATATTCTCACAATAAGCTAATTAGCTCAATTGGAGCATTTCTAGCATGTTTGGTTGAAATTGGAAATTTACATTTTTCAGTTTGGTCAGACGTTTGTAATATTCTCACAATAAGCTAATTAGCTCAATTGGAGCATTTCTAGCATGTTTGGTTGAAATTGGAAATTTACATTTTTCAGTTTGGTCAGACGTTTGTAATATTCTCACAATAAGCTAATTAGCTCAATTGGAGCATTTCTAGCATGTTTGGTTGAAATTGGAAATTTACATTTTTCAGTTTTGTCAGACGTTTGTAATATTCTCACAATAAGCTAATTAGCTCAATTGGAGCATTTCTAGCATGTTTGGTTGAAATTGGAAATTTACATTTTTCAGTTTGGTCAGACGTTTGTAATATTCTCACAATAAGCTAATTAGCTCAATTGGAGCATTTCTAGCATGTTTGGTTGAAATTGGAAATTTACATTTTTCACCTTTGTCAGACAATTGCAATATTCTCACAATAAGCTAATTAGCTCAATTGGAACATTTCTAGCATGTTTGCTTGAAATTGGAAATTTACATTTTTCAGTTTTGTCAGACGTTTGTAATATTCTCACAATAAGCTAATTAGCTCAATTGGAGCATTTCTAGCATGTTTGGTTGAAATTGGAAATTTACATTTTTCAGTTTGGTCAGACGTTTGTAATATTCTCACAATAAGCTAATTAGCTCAATTGGAGCATTTCTAGCATGTTTGGTTGAAATTGGAAATTTACATTTTTCAGTTTGGTCAGACGTTTGTAATATTCTCACAATAAGCTAATTAGCTCAATTGGAGCATTTCTAGCATGTTTGGTTGAAATTGGAAATTTACATTTTTCACTTTTGTCAGACAATTGCAATATTCTCACAATAAGCTAATTAGCTCAATTGGAGCATTTCTAGCATGTTTGGTTGAAATTGGAAATTTCTATTTTTCAGTTTTGTCAGACGTTTGTAATATTGTCACAATAAGCTAATTAGCTCAATTGGAGCATTTCTAGCATGTTTGGTATAAATTGGAAATTTACATTTTTCAGTTTTGTCAGACGTTTGTAATATTCTCACAATAAGCTAGATAGCTCAATTGGAGCATTTCTAGCATGTTTAGTTGAAATTGGAAATTTACATTTTTCAGTTTGGTCAGACGTTTGTAATATTCTCACAATAAGCTAATTAGCTCAATTGGAGCATTTCTAGCATGTTTGGTTGAAATTGGAAATTTACATTTTTCAGTTTGGTCAGACGTTTGTAATATTCTCACAATAAGCTAGTTAGCTCAATTAGAGCATTTCTAGCATGTTTGGTTGAAATTGGAAATTTACATTTTTCATTTTTGTCAGACAATTGCAATATTCTCACAATAAGCTAATTAGCTCAATTGGAGCATTTCTAGCATGTTTGGTTGAAATTGGAAATTTACATTTTTCAGTTTTGTCAGACGTTTGTAATACTCTCACAATAAGCTAATTAGCTCAATTGGAGCATTTCTAGCATGTTTGGTTGAAATTGGAAATTTACATTTTTCAGTATTGTCAGACCTTTGTAATATTCTCACAATAAGCTAATTAGCTCAATTGGAGCATTTCTAGCATGTTTGGTTGAAATTGGAAATTTACATTTTTCACTTTTGTCAGACAGTTGCAATATTCTCACAATAAGCTAATTATTTCAATTGGAGCATTTCTAGCATGTTTGGTTGAAATTGGAAAATTACATTTTTCAGTTTTGTCAGACGTTTGTAATATACTCACAATAAGCTAATTAGCTCAATTGAAGCATTTCTAGCATGTTTGGTTGAAATTGGAAATTTACATTTTTCAGTTTTGTCAGGCGTTTGTAATATTCTCACAATAAGCTAATTAGCTCAATTGGAGCATTTCTAGCATGTTTGGTTGAAATTGGAAATTTACATTTTTTCAGTTTGGTCAGACGTTTGTAATATTCTCACAATAAGCTAATCAGCTCAATTGGAGCATTTCTAGCATGTTTGGTTGAAATTGGAAATTTACATTTTTCATTTTTGTCAGACAATTGCAATATTCTCACAATAAGCTAATTAGCTCAATTGGAGCATTTCTAGCATGTTTGGTTGAAATTGGAAATTTACATTTTTCAGTTTTGTCAGACGTTTGTAATATTCTCACAATAAGCTAATTAGCTCAATTGGAGCATTTCTAGCATGTTTGGTTGAAATTGGAAATTTACATTTTTTAGTTTTGTCAGACGTTTGTAATATTCTCACAATAAGCTAATTAGCTCAATTGGAGCATTTCTAGCATGTTTGGTTGAAATTGGAAATTTACATTTTTCACTTTTGTCAGACGTTTGTAATATTCTAACAATAAGCTAATTAGCTCAATTGGAGCATTTCTAGCATGTTTGGTTGAAATTGGAAATTTACATTTTTCAGTTTTGTCAGACAATTGCAATATTCTATCAATAAGCTAATTAGCTCAATTGGAGCATTTCTAGCATGTTTGGTTGAAATTGGAAATTTCTATTTTTCAGTTTTGTCAGACGTTTGTAATATTCTCACAATAAGCTAATTAGCTCAATTGGAACATTTCTAGCTTGTTTGGTTGAAATTGGAAATTTACATTTTTCAGTTTGGTCAGACGTTTGTAATATTCTCACAATAAGCTAATTAGCTCAATTGGAGCATTTCTAGCATGTTTGGTTGAAATTGGAAATTTCTATTTTTCAGTTTTGTCAGACGTTTGTAATATTCTCACAATAAGCTAATTAGCTCAATTTGAGCATTTCTAGCATGTTTGGTTGAAATTGGAAATTTACATTTTTCACTTTTGTCGGACGTTTGTAATATTCTCACAATAAGCTAATTAGCTCAATTGGAGCATTTCTAGCATGTTTGGTTGAAATTGAAAATTTACATTTTTCAGTGTTGTCAGAGGTTTGTAATATTCTCACAATAAGCTAATTAGCTCAATTGGAGCGTTTCTAGCATGTTTGGTTGAAATTGGAAAATTACATTTTTCAGTTTTGTCAGACGTTTGTAATATTCTCACAATAAGCTAATTAGCTCAATTGGAGCATTTCTAGCATGTTTGGTTGAAATTGGAAATTTACATTTTTCAGTTTGGTCAGACGTTTGTAATATTCTCACAATAAGCTAATTAGCTCAATTGGAGCATTTCTAGCATGTTTGGTTGAAATTGGAAATTTACATTTTTCACTTTTGTCAGACAATTGCAATATTCTCACAATAAGCTAATTAGCTCAATTGGAGCATTTCTAGCATGTTTGGTTGAAATTGGAAATTTACATTTTTCAGTTTTGTCAGACGTTTGTAATATTGTCACAATAAGCTAATTAGCTCAATTGGAGCATTTCTAGCATGTTTGGTTGAAATTGGAAATTTACATTTTTCAGTTTTGTCAGACGTTTGTAATATTCTCACAATAAGCTAATTAGCTCAATTGGAGCATTTCTAGCATGTTTGGTTGAAATTGGAAGTTTACATTTTTCAGTTTTGTCAGACGTTTGTAATATTCTCACAATAAGCTAATTAGCTCAATTGGAGCATTTCTAGCATGTTTGGTTGAAATTGGAAATTTACATTTTTCAGTTTTGTCAGACGTTTGTAATATTCTCACAATAAGCTAATTAGCTCAATTGGAGCATTTCTAGCATGTTTGGTTGAAATTGGAAATTTCTATTTTTCAGTTTTGTCAGACGTTTGTAATATTCTCACAATAAGCTAATTAGCTCAATTGGAGCATTTCTAGCATGTTTGGTTGAAATTGGAAATTTACATTTTCCAGTTTGGTCCGACGTTTGTAATATTCTCACAATAAGCTAATTAGCTCAATTGGAGCATTTCTAGCATGTTTGGTTGAAGTTGGAAATTTACATTTTTCACTTTTGTCAGACGTTTGTAATATTCTCACAATAAGCTAATTAGCTCAATTGGAGCATTTCTAGCATGTTTGGTTGAAATTGGAAATTTACATTTTTCACTTTTGTCAGACAATTGCAATATTCTCACAATAAGCTAATTAGCTCAATTGGAGCATTTCTAGCATGTTTGGTTGAAATTGGAAATTTACATTTTTCAGTTTTGTCAGACGTTTGTAATATTGTCACAATAAGCTAATTAGCTCAATTGGAGCATTTCTAGCATGTTTGGTTGAAATTGGAAATTTACATTTTTCAGTTTTGTCAGACGTTTGTAATATTCTCACAATAAGCTAATTAGCTCAATTGGAGCATTTCTAGCATGTTTGGTTGAAATTGGAAATTTACATTTTTCAGTTTTGTCAGACGTTTGTAATATTCTAACAATAAGCTAATTAGCTCAATTGGAGCATTTCTAGCATGTTTGGTTAAAATTGGAAATTTACATTTTTCAGTTTTGTCAGACAATTGCAATATTCTATCAATAAGCTAATTAGCTCAATTGGAGCATTTCTAGCATGTTTGGTTGAAATTGGAAATTTCTATTTTTCAGTTTTGTCAGACGTTTGTAATATTCTCACAATAAGCTCATTAGCTCAATTGGAGCATTTCTAGCATGTTTGGTTGAAATTGAAAATTTAAATTTTTCAGTGTTGTCAGAGGTTTGTAATATTCTCACAATAAGCTAATTAGCTCAATTGGAGCATTTCTAGCATGTTTGGTTGAAATTGGAAATTTACATTTTTCAGTTTTGTCAGACGTTTGTAATATTCTCACAATAAGCTAATTAGCTCAATTGGAGCATTTCTAGCATGTTTGGTTGAAATTGGAAATTTACATTTTTCAGTTTGGTCAGACGTTTGTAATATTCTCACAATAAGCTAATTAGCTCAATTGGAGCATTTCTAGCATGTTTGGTTGAAATTGGAAATTTACATTTTTCACTTTTGTCAGACAATTGCAATATTCTCACAATAAGCTAATTAGCTCAATTGGAGCATTTCTAGCATGTTTGGTTGAAATTGGAAATTTACATTTTTCAGTTTTGTCAGTTGTTTGTAATATTCTCACAATAAGCTAATTAGCTCAATTGGAGCATTTCTAGCATGTTTGGTTGAAATTGGAAATTTACATTTTTCAGTTTGGTCAGACGTTTGTAATATTCTCACAATAAGCTAATTAGCTCAATTGGAGCATTTCTAGCATGTTTGGTTGAAATTGGAAATTTACATTTTTCAGTTTGGTCAGACGTTTGTAATATTCTCACAATAAGCTAATTAGCTCAATTGGAGCATTTCTAGCATGTTTGGTTGAAATTGGAAATTTACATTTTTCACTTTTGTCAGACAATTGCAATATTCTCACAATAAGCTAATTAGCTCAATTGGAGCATTTTTAGCATGTTTGGTTGAAATTGGAAATTTACATTTTTCAGTTTTGTCAGACGTTTGTAATATTGTCACAATAAGCTAATTAGCTCAATTGGAGCATTTCTAGCATGTTTGGTTGAAATTGGAAATTTACATTTTTCAGTTTTGTCAGACGTTTGTAATATTCTCACAATAAGCTAATTAGCTCAATTGGAGCATTTCTAGCATGTTTGGTTGAAATTGGAAATTTACATTTTTCAGTTTGGTCAGACGTTTGTAATATTCTCACAATAAGCTAATTAGCTCAATTGGAGCATTTCTAGCATGTTTGGTTGAAATTGGAAATTTACATTTTTCAGTTTGGTCAGACGTTTGTAATATTCTCACAATAAGCTAATTAGCTCAATTGGAGCATTTCTAGCATGTTTAGTTGAAATTGGAAAATTACATTTTTCAGTTTTGTCAGACGTTTGTAATATTCTCACAATAAGCTAATTAGCTCAATTGGAGCATTTCTAGCATGTTTGGTTGAAATTGGAAATTTACATTTTTCAGTTTTGTCAGACGTTTGTAATACTCTCACAATAAGCTAATTAGCTCAATTGGAGCATTTCTAGCATGTTTGGTTGAAATTGGAAATTTACATTTTTCAGTTTTGTCAGACGTTTGTAATATTCTCACAATAAGCTAATTAGCTCAATTGGAGCATTTCTAGCATGTTTGGTTGAAATTGGAAATTTACATTTTTCAGTATTGTCAGACCTTTGTAATATTCTCACAATAAGCTAATTAGCTCAATTGGAGCATTTCTAGCATGTTTGGTTGAAATTGGAAATTTACATTTTTCAGTTTTGTCAGACGTTTGTAATATTCTCACAATAAGCTAATTAGCTCAATTGGAGCATTTCTAGCATGTTTGGTTGAAATTGGAAATTTACATTTTTCAGTTTTGTCAGACGTTTGTAATATTCTCACAATAAGCTAATTAGCTCAATTGGAGCATTTCTAGCATGTTTGGTTGAAATTGGAAGTTTACATTTTTCAGTTTTGTCAGACGTTTGTAATATTCTCACAATAAGCTAATTAGCTCAATTGGAGCATTTCTAGCATGTTTGGTTGAAATTGGAAATTTACATTTTTCAGTTTTGTCAGACGTTTGTAATATTCTCACAATAAGCTAATTAGCTCAATTGGAGCATTTCTAGCATGTTTGGTTGAAATTGGAAATTTCTATTTTTCAGTTCTGTCAGACGTTTGTAATATTCTCACAATAAGCTAATTAGCTCAATTGGAGCATTTCTAGCATGTTTGGTTGAAATTGGAAATTTACATTTTCCAGTTTGGTCCGACGTTTGTAATATTCTCACAATAAGCTAATTAGCTCAATTGGAGCATTTCTAGCATGTTTGGTTGAAATTGGAAATTTCTATTTTTCAGTTCTGTCAGACGTTTGTAATATTCTCACAATAAGCTAATTAGCTCAATTGGAGCATTTCTAGCATGTTTGGTTGAAATTGGAAATTTACATTTTTCAGTTTGGTCAGACGTTTGTAATATTCTCACAATAAGCTAATTAGCTCAATTGGAGCATTTCTAGCATGTTTGGTTGAAGTTGGAAATTTACATTTTTCACTTTTGTCAGACGTTTGTAATATTCTCACAATAAGCTAATTAGCTCAATTGGAGCATTTCTAGCATGTTTGGTTGAAATTGGAAATTTACATTTTTCAGTTTTGTCAGACGTTTGTAATATTCTCACAATAAGCTAATTAGCTCAATTGGAGCATTTCTAGCATGTTTGGTTGAAATTGGAAATTTACATTTTTCAGTTTTGTCAGACGTTTGTAATATTCTCACAATAAGCTAATTAGCTCAATTGGAGCATTTCTAGCATGTTTGGTTGAAATTGGAAATTTACATTTTTCAGTTTTGTCAGACGTTTGTAATATTCTCACAATAAGCTAATTAGCTCAATTGGAGCATTTCTAGCATGTTTGGTTGAAATTGGAAGTTTACATTTTTCAGTTTTGTCAGACGTTTGTAATATTCTCACAATAAGCTAATTAGCTCAATTGGAGCATTTCTAGCATGTTTGGTTGAAATTGGAAATTTACATTTTTCAGTTTTGTCAGACGTTTGTAATATTCTCACAATAAGCTAATTAGCTCAATTGGAGCATTTCTAGCATGTTTGGTTGAAATTGGAAATTTCTATTTTTCAGTTCTGTCAGACGTTTGTAATATTCTCACAATAAGCTAATTAGCTCAATTGGAGCATTTCTAGCATGTTTGGTTGAAATTGGAAATTTACATTTTCCAGTTTGGTCCGACGTTTGTAATATTCTCACAATAAGCTAATTAGCTCAATTGGAGCATTTCTAGCATGTTTGGTTGAAGTTGGAAATTTACATTTTTCACTTTTGTCAGACGTTTGTAATATTCTCACAATAAGCTAATTAGCTCAATTGGAGCATTTCTAGCATGTTTGGTTGAAATTGGAAATTTACATTTTTCAGTTTTGTCAGACGTTTGTAATATTCTCACAATAAGCTAATTAGCTCAATTGGAGCATTTCTAGCATGTTTGGTTGAAATTGGAAATTTACATTTTTCAGTTTTGTCAGACGTTTGTAATATTCTCACAATAAGCTAATTAGCTCAATTGGAGCATTTCTAGCATGTTTGGTTGAAATTGGAAATTTACATTTTTCAGTTTTGTCAGATGTTTGTAATATTCTCACAATAAGCTAATTAGCTCAATTGGAGCATTTCTAGCATGTTTGGTTGAAATTGGAAATTTACATTTTTCAGTTTTGTCAGACGTTTGTAATATTCTAACAATAAGCTAATTAGCTCAATTGGAGCATTTCTAGCATGTTTGGTTAAAATTGGAAATTTACATTTTTCAGTTTTGTCAGACAATTGCAATATTCTATCAATAAGCTAATTAGCTCAATTGGAGCATTTCTAGCATGTTTGCTTGAAATTGGAAATTTCTATTTTTCAGTTTTGTCAGACGTTTGTAATATTCTCACAATAAGCTCATTAGCTCAATTGGAGCATTTCTAGCATGTTTGGTTGAAATTGAAAATTTAAATTTTTCAGTGTTGTCAGAGGTTTGTAATATTCTCACAATAAGCTAATTAGCTCAATTGGAGCATTTCTAGCATGTTTGGTTGAAATTGGAAATTTACATTTTTCAGTTTTGTCAGACGTTTGTAATATTCTCACAATAAGCTAATTAGCTCAATTGGAGCATTTCTAGCATGTTTGGTTGAAATTGGAAATTTACATTTTTCAGTTTGGTCAGACGTTTGTAATATTCTCACAATAAGCTAATTAGCTCAATTGGAGCATTTCTAGCATGTTTGGTTGAAATTGGAAATTTACATTTTTCACTTTTGTCAGACAATTGCAATATTCTCACGATAAGCTAATTAGCTCAATTGGAGCATTTCTAGCATGTTTGGTTGAAATTGGAAATTTACATTTTTCAGTTTGGTCAGACGTTTGTAATATTCTCACAATAAGCTAATTAGCTCAATTGGAGCATTTCTAGCATGTTTGGTTGAAATTGGAAATTTACATTTTTCAGTTTTGTCAGTTGTTTGTAATATTCTCACAATAAGCTAATTAGCTCAATTGGAGCATTTCTAGCATGTTTGGTTGAAATTGGAAATTTACATTTTTCAGTTTGGTCAGACGTTTGTAATATTCTCACAATAAGCTAATTAGCTCAATTGGAGCATTTCTAGCATGTTTGGTTGAAATTGGAAATTTACATTTTTCAGTTTGGTCAGACGTTTGTAATATTCTCACAATAAGCTAATTAGCTCAATTGGAGCATTTCTAGCATGTTTGGTTGAAATTGGAAATTTACATTTTTCACTTTTGTCAGACAATTGCAATATTCTCACAATAAGCTAATTAGCTCAATTGGAGCATTTTTAGCATGTTTGGTTGAAATTGGAAATTTACATTTTTCAGTTTTGTCAGACGTTTGTAATATTGTCACAATAAGCTAATTAGCTCAATTGGAGCATTTCTAGCATGTTTGGTTGAAATTGGAAATTTACATTTTTCAGTTTTGTCAGACGTTTGTAATATTCTCACAATAAGCTAATTAGCTCAATTGGAGCATTTCTAGCATGTTTGGTTGAAATTGGAAATTTACATTTTTCAGTTTGGTCAGACGTTTGTAATATTCTCACAATAAGCTAATTAGCTCAATTGGAGCATTTCTAGCATGTTTGGTTGAAATTGGAAATTTACATTTTTCAGTTTGGTCAGACGTTTGTAATATTCTCACAATAAGCTAATTAGCTCAATTGGAGCATTTCTAGCATGTTTGGTTGAAATTGGAAATTTACATTTTTCATTTTTGTCAGACAATTGCAATATTCTCACAATAAGCTAATTAGCTCAATTGGAGCATTTCTAGCATGTTTGGTTGAAATTGGAAATTTACATTTTTCAGTTTTGTCAGACGTTTGTAATACTCTCACAATAAGCTAATTAGCTCAATTGGAGCATTTCTAGCATGTTTGGTTGAAATTGGAAATTTACATTTTTCAGTTTTGTCAGACGTTTGTAATATTCTCACAATAAGCTAATTAGCTCAATTGGAGCATTTCTAGCATGTTTGGTTGAAATTGGAAATTTACATTTTTCAGTATTGTCAGACCTTTGTAATATTCTCACAATAAGCTAATTAGCTCAATTGGAGCATTTCTAGCATGTTTGGTTGAAATTGGAAATTTACCTTTTTCACTTTTGTCAGACAGTTGCAATATTCTCACAATAAGCTTATTATCTCAATTGGAGCATTTCTAGCATGTTTGGTTGAAATTGGAAAATTACATTTTTCAGTTTTGTCAGACGTTTGTAATATACTCACAATAAGCTAATTAGCTCAATTGAAGCATTTCTAGCATGTTTGGTTGAAATTGGAAATTTACATTTTTCAGTTTTGTCAGACGTTTGTAATATTCTCACAATAAGCTAATTAGCTCAATTGGAGCATTTCTAGCATGTTTGGTTGAAATTGGAAATTTACATTTTTTCAGTTTGGTCAGACGTTTGTAATATTCTCACAATAAGCTAATCAGCTCAATTGGAGCATTTCTAGCATGTTTGGTTGAAATTGGAAATTTACATTTTTCACTTTTGTCAGACAATTGCAATATTCTCACAATAAGCTAATTAGCTCAATTGGAGCATTTCTAGCATGTTTGGTTGAAATTGAAAATTTACATTTTTCAGTTTTGTCAAACGTTTGTAATATTCTCACAATAAGCTAATTAGCTCAATTGGAGCATTTCTAGCATGTTTGGTTGAAATTGGAAGTTTACATTTTTCAGTTTTGTCAGACGTTTGTAATATTCTCACAATAAGCTAATTAGCTCAATTGGAGCATTTCTAGCATGTTTGGTTGAAATTGGAAAAATACATTTTTCAGTTTTGTCAGACGTTTGTAATATTCTCACAATAAGCTAATTAGCTCAATTGGAGCATTTCTAGCATGTTTGGTTGAAATTGGAAATTTACATTTTTCACTTTTGTCAGACAATTGCAATATTCTCACGATAAGCTAATTAGCTCAATTGGAGCATTTCTAGCATGTTTGGTTGAAATTGGAAATTTACATTTTTCAGTTTGGTCAGACGTTTGTAATATTCTCACAATAAGCTAATTAGCTCAATTGGAGCATTTCTAGCATGTTTGGTTGAAATTGGAAATTTACATTTTTCAGTTTTGTCAGTTGTTTGTAATATTCTCACAATAAGCTAATTAGCTCAATTGGAGCATTTCTAGCATGTTTGGTTGAAATTGGAAATTTACATTTTTCAGTTTGGTCAGACGTTTGTAATATTCTCACAATAAGCTAATTAGCTCAATTGGAGCATTTCTAGCATGTTTGGTTGAAATTGGAAATTTACATTTTTCAGTTTGGTCAGACGTTTGTAATATTCTCACAATAAGCTAATTAGCTCAATTGGAGCATTTCTAGCATGTTTGGTTGAAATTGGAAATTTACATTTTTCACTTTTGTCAGACAATTGCAATATTCTCACAATAAGCTAATTAGCTCAATTGGAGCATTTTTAGCATGTTTGGTTGAAATTGGAAATTTACATTTTTCAGTTTTGTCAGACGTTTGTAATATTGTCACAATAAGCTAATTAGCTCAATTGGAGCATTTCTAGCATGTTTGGTTGAAATTGGAAATTTACATTTTTCAGTTTTGTCAGACGTTTGTAATATTCTCACAATAAGCTAATTAGCTCAATTGGAGCATTTCTAGCATGTTTGGTTGAAATTGGAAATTTACATTTTTCAGTTTGGTCAGACGTTTGTAATATTCTCACAATAAGCTAATTAGCTCAATTGGAGCATTTCTAGCATGTTTGGTTGAAATTGGAAATTTACATTTTTCAGTTTGGTCAGACGTTTGTAATATTCTCACAATAAGCTAATTAGCTCAATTGGAGCATTTCTAGCATGTTTGGTTGAAATTGGAAATTTACATTTTTCATTTTTGTCAGACAATTGCAATATTCTCACAATAAGCTAATTAGCTCAATTGGAGCATTTCTAGCATGTTTGGTTGAAATTGGAAATTTACATTTTTCAGTTTTGTCAGACGTTTGTAATACTCTCACAATAAGCTAATTAGCTCAATTGGAGCATTTCTAGCATGTTTGGTTGAAATTGGAAATTTACATTTTTCAGTTTTGTCAGACGTTTGTAATATTCTCACAATAAGCTAATTAGCTCAATTGGAGCATTTCTAGCATGTTTGGTTGAAATTGGAAATTTACATTTTTCAGTATTGTCAGACCTTTGTAATATTCTCACAATAAGCTAATTAGCTCAATTGGAGCATTTCTAGCATGTTTGGTTGAAATTGGAAATTTACCTTTTTCACTTTTGTCAGACAGTTGCAATATTCTCACAATAAGCTTATTATCTCAATTGGAGCATTTCTAGCATGTTTGGTTGAAATTGGAAAATTACATTTTTCAGTTTTGTCAGACGTTTGTAATATACTCACAATAAGCTAATTAGCTCAATTGAAGCATTTCTAGCATGTTTGGTTGAAATTGGAAATTTACATTTTTCAGTTTTGTCAGACGTTTGTAATATTCTCACAATAAGCTAATTAGCTCAATTGGAGCATTTCTAGCATGTTTGGTTGAAATTGGAAATTTACATTTTTTCAGTTTGGTCAGACGTTTGTAATATTCTCACAATAAGCTAATCAGCTCAATTGGAGCATTTCTAGCATGTTTGGTTGAAATTGGAAATTTACATTTTTCACTTTTGTCAGACAATTGCAATATTCTCACAATAAGCTAATTAGCTCAATTGGAGCATTTCTAGCATGTTTGGTTGAAATTGAAAATTTACATTTTTCAGTTTTGTCAAACGTTTGTAATATTCTCACAATAAGCTAATTAGCTCAATTGGAGCATTTCTAGCATGTTTGGTTGAAATTGGAAGTTTACATTTTTCAGTTTTGTCAGACGTTTGTAATATTCTCACAATAAGCTAATTAGCTCAATTGGAGCATTTCTAGCATGTTTGGTTGAAATTGGAAAAATACATTTTTCAGTTTTGTCAGACGTTTGTAATATTCTCACAATAAGCTAATTAGCTCAATTGGAGCATTTCTAGCATGTTTGGTTGAAATTGGAAATTTACATTTTTCAGTATTGTCAGACGTTTGTAATATTCTCACAATAAGCTAATTAGCTCAATTGGAGCATTTCTAGCATGTTTAGTTGAAATTGGAAAATTACATTTTTCAGTTTTGTCAGACGTTTGTAATATTCTCACAATAAGCTAATTAGCTCAATTGGAGCATTTCTAGCATGTTTGGTTGAAATTGGAAATTTACATTTTTCAGTTTTGTCAGACGTTTGTAATATTCTCACAATAAGCTAATTAGCTCAATTGGAGCATTTCTAGCATGTTTGGTTGAAATTGGAAATTTACATTTTTCACTTTTGTCAGACAATTGCAATATTCTCACAATAAGCTAATTAGCTCAATTGGAGCATTTCTAGCATGTTTGGTTGAAATTGGAAATTTACATTTTTCAGTTTTGTCAGACGTTTGTAATATTCTCACAATAAGCTAATTAGCTCAATTGGAGCATTTCTAGCATGTTTGGTTGAAATTGGAAATTTACATTTTTCAGTTTGGTCAGACGTTTGTAATATTCTCACAATAAGCTAATTAGCTCAATTGGAGCATTTCTAGCATGTTTGGTTGAAATTGGAAATTTACATTTTTCAGTTTGGTCAGACGTTTGTAATATTCTCACAATAAGCTAATTAGCTCAATTGGAGCATTTCTAGCATGTTTGGTTGAAATTGGAAATTTACATTTTTCAATTTTGTCAGACAATTGCAATATTCTCACAATAAGCTAATTAGCTCAATTGGAGCATTTCTAGCATGTTTATTTGAAATTGAAAATTTACATTTTTCAGTTTTGTCAAACGTTTGTAATATTCTCACAATAAGCTAATTAGCTCAATTGGAGCATTTCTAGCATGTTTGGTTGAAATTGGAAGTTTACATTTTTCAGTTTTGTCAGACGTTTGTAATATTCTCACAATAAGCTAATTAGCTCAATTGGAGCATTTCTAGCATGTTTGGTTGAAATTGGAAAAATACATTTTTCAGTTTTGTCAGACGTTTGTAATATTCTCACAATAAGCTAATTAGCTCAATTGGAGCATTTCTAGCATGTTTGGTTGAAATTGGAAATTTACATTTTTCAGTTTGGTCAGACGTTTGTAATATTCTCACAATAAGCTAATTAGCTCAATTGGAGCATTTCTAGCATGTTTAGTTGAAATTGGAAAATTACATTTTTCAGTTTTGTCAGACGTTTGTAATATTCTCACAATAAGCTAATTAGCTCAATTGGAGCATTTCTAGCATGTTTGGTTGAAATTGGAAATTTCTATTTTTCAGTTTTGTCAGACGTTTGTAATATTCTCACAATAAGCTAATTAGCTCAATTGGAGCATTTCTAGCATGTTTGGTTGAAATTGAAAATTTAAATTTGTCAGTGTTGTCAGAGGTTTGTAATATTCTCACAATAAGCTAATTAGCTCAATTGGAGCATTTCTAGCATGTTTGGTTGAAATTGGAAATTTACATTTTTCAGTTTTGTCAGACGTTTGTAATATTCTCACAATAAGCTAATTAGCTCAATTGGAGCATTTCTAGCATGTTTGGTTGAAATTGGAAATTTACATTTTTCACTTTTGTCAGACAATTGCAATATTCTCACAATAAGCTAATTAGCTCAATTGGAGCATTTCTAGCATGTTTGGTTGAAATTGGAAATTTACATTTTTCAGTTTTGTCAGACGTTTGTAATATTCTCACAATAAGCTAATTAGCTCAATTGGAGCATTTCTAGCATGTTTGGTTGAAATTGGAAATTTACATTTTTCAGTTTGGTCAGACGTTTGTAATATTCTCACAATAAGCTAATTAGCTCAATTGGAGCATTTCTAGCATGTTTGGTTGAAATTGGAAATTTACATTTTTCAGTTTGGTCAGACGTTTGTAATATTCTCACAATAAGCTAATTAGCTCAATTGGAGCATTTCTAGCATGTTTGGTTGAAATTGGAAATTTACATTTTTCACTTTTGTCAGACAATTGCAATATTCTCACAATAAGCTAATTAGCTCAATTGGAGCATTTCTAGCATGTTTGGTTGAAATTGGAAATTTACATTTTTCAGTTTTGTCAGACGTTTGTAATATTGTCACAATAAGCTAATTAGCTCAATTGGAGCATTTCTAGCATGTTTGGTTGAAATTGGAAATTTACATTTTTCAGTTTTGTCAGACGTTTGTAATATTCTCACAATAAGCTAATTAGCTCAATTGGAGCATTTCTAGCATGTTTGGTTGAAATTGGAAATTTACATTTTTCAGTTTGGTCAGACGTTTGTAATATTCTCACAATAAGCTAATTAGCTCAATTGGAGCATTTCTAGCATGTTTGGTTGAAATTGGAAATTTACATTTTTCAGTTTGGTCAGACGTTTGTAATATTCTCACAATAAGCTAATTAGCTCAATTGGAGCATTTCTAGCATGTTTGGTTGAAATTGGAAATTTACATTTTTCATTTTTGTCAGACAATTGCAATATTCTCACAATAAGCTAATTAGCTCAATTGGAGCATTTCTAGCATGTTTGGTTGAAATTGGAAATTTACATTTTTCAGTTTTGTCAGACGTTTGTAATACTCTCACAATAAGCTAATTAGCTCAATTGGAGCATTTCTAGCATGTTTGGTTGAAATTGGAAATTTACATTTTTCAGTTTTGTCAGACGTTTGTAATATTCTCACAATAAGCTAATTAGCTCAATTGGAGCATTTCTAGCATGTTTGGTTGAAATTGGAAATTTACATTTTTCAGTTTGGTCAGACGTTTGTAATATTCTCACAATAAGCTAATTAGCTCAATTGGAGCATTTCTAGCATGTTTGGTTGAAATTGGAAATTTACATTTTTCATTTTTGTCAGACGTTTGTAATATTCTCACAATAAGCTAATTAGCTCAATTGGAGCATTTCTAGCATGTTTAGTTGAAATTGGAAAATTACATTTTTCAGTTTGGTCAGACGTTTGTAATATTCTCACAATAAGCTAATTAGCTCAATTGGAGCATTTCTAGCATGTTTGGTTGAAATTGGAAATTTACATTTTTCATTTTTGTCAGACAATTGCAATATTCTCACAATAAGCTAATTAGCTCAATTGGAGCATTTCTAGCATGTTTGGTTGAAATTGGAAATTTACATTTTTCAGTTTTGTCAGACGTTTGTAATACTCTCACAATAAGCTAATTAGCTCAATTGGAGCATTTCTAGCATGTTTGGTTGAAATTGGAAGTTTACATTTTTCAGTTTTGTCAGACGTTTGTAATATTCTCACAATAAGCTAATTAGCTCAATTGGAGCATTTCTAGCATGTTTGGTTGAAATTGGAAAAATACATTTTTCAGTTTTGTCAGACGTTTGTAATATTCTCACAATAAGCTAATTAGCTCAATTGGAGCATTTCTAGCATGTTTGGTTGAAATTGGAAATTTACATTTTTCAGTTTGGTCAGACGTTTGTAATATTCTCACAATAAGCTAATTAGCTCAATTGGAGCATTTCTAGCATGTTTAGTTGAAATTGGAAAATTACATTTTTCAGTTTTGTCAGACGTTTGTAATATTCTCACAATAAGCTAATTAGCTCAATTGGAGCATTTCTAGCATGTTTGGTTGAAATTGGAAATTTACATTTTTCAGTTTGGTCAGACGTTTGTAATATTCTCACAATAAGCTAATTAGCTCAATTGGAGCATTTCTAGCATGTTTGGTTGAAATTGAAAATTTACATTTTTCAGTTTTGTCAGACGTTTGTAATATTCTCACAATAAGCTAATTAGCTCAATTGGAGCATTTCTAGCATGTTTGGTTGAAATTGGAAATTTACATTTTTCACTTTTGTCGGACGTTTGTAATATTCTCACAATAAGCTAATTAGCTCAATTGGAGCATTTCTAGCATGTTTGGTTGAAATTGAAAAATTACATTTTTCAGTGTTGTCAGAGGTTTGTAATATTCTCACAATAAGCTAATTAGCTCAATAGGAGCATTTCTAACATGTTTGGTTGAAATTGGAAATTTACATTTTTCAGTTTTGTCAGACGTTTGTAATATTCTCACAATAAGCTAATTAGCTCAATTGGAGCATTTCTAGCATGTTTGGTTAAAATTGGAAATTTACATTTTTCAGTTTGGTCAGACGTTTGTAATATTCTCACAATAAGCTAATTAGCTCAATTGGAGCATTTCTAGCATGTTTGGTTAAAATTGGAAATTTACATTTTTCACTTTTGTCAGACGTTTGTAATATTCTCACAATAAGCTAATTAGCTCAATTGGAGCATTTCTTGCATGTTTGGTTAAAATTGGAAATTTACATTTTTCACTTTTGTCAGACATTTGTAATATTCTCACAACAAGCTAATTAGCTCAATTGGAGCATTTCTAGCATGTTTGGTTGAAATTGGAAATTTACATTTTTCAGTTTTGTCAGACGTTTGTAATATTCTCACAATAAGCTAATTAGCTCAATTGGAGCATTTCTAGCATGTTTGGTTGAAATTGGAAATTTACATTTTTCAGTTTTGTCAGATGTTTGTAATATTCTCACAATAAGCTAATTAGCTCAATTGGAGCATTTCTAGCATGTTTGGTTGAAATTGGAAATTTACATTTTTCACTTTTGTCAGACGTTTGTAATATTCTAACAATAAGCTAATTAGCTCAATTGGAGCATTTCTAGCATGTTTGGTTGAAATTGGAAATTTACATTTTTCATTTTTGTCAGACAATTGCAATATTCTCACAATAAGCTAATTAGCTCAATTGGAGCATTTCTAGCATGTTTGGTTGAAATTGGAAATTTACATTTTTCAGTTTTGTCAGACGTTTGTAATACTCTCACAATAAGCTAATTAGCTCAATTGGAGCATTTCTAGCATGTTTGGTTGAAATTGGAAGTTTACATTTTTCAGTTTTGTCAGACGTTTGTAATATTCTCACAATAAGCTAATTAGCTCAATTGGAGCATTTCTAGCATGTTTGGTTGAAATTGGAAAAATACATTTTTCAGTTTTGTCAGACGTTTGTAATATTCTCACAATAAGCTAATTAGCTCAATTGGAGCATTTCTAGCATGTTTGGTTGAAATTGGAAATTTACATTTTTCAGTTTGGTCAGACGTTTGTAATATTCTCACAATAAGCTAATTAGCTCAATTGGAGCATTTCTAGCATGTTTAGTTGAAATTGGAAAATTACATTTTTCAGTTTTGTCAGACGTTTGTAATATTCTCACAATAAGCTAATTAGCTCAATTGGAGCATTTCTAGCATGTTTGGTTGAAATTGGAAATTTACATTTTTCAGTTTGGTCAGACGTTTGTAATATTCTCACAATAAGCTAATTAGCTCAATTGGAGCATTTCTAGCATGTTTGGTTGAAATTGGAAATTTCTAATTTTCAGTTTTGTCAGACGTTTGTAATATTCTCACAATAAGCTAATTAGCTCAATTGGAGCATTTCTAGCATGTTTGGTTGAAATTGGAAATTTACATTTTTCACTTTTGTCGGACGTTTGTAATATTCTCACAATAAGCTAATTAGCTCAACTGGAGCATTTCTAGCATGTTTGGTTGAAATTGAAAAATTACATTTTTCAGTGTTGTCAGAGGTTTGTAATATTCTCACAATAAGCTAATTAGCTCAATAGGAGCATTTCTAACATGTTTGGTTGAAATTGGAAATTTACATTTTTCAGTTTTGTCAGACGTTTGTAATATTCTCACAATAAGCTAATTAGCTCAATTGGAGCATTTCTAGCATGTTTGGTTAAAATTGGAAATTTACATTTTTCAGTTTGGTCAGACGTTTGTAATATTCTCACAATAAGCTAATTAGCTCAATTGGAGCATTTCTAGCATGTTTGGTTAAAATTGGATATTTACATTTTTCACTTTTGTCAGACGTTTGTAATATTCTCACAACAAGCTAATTAGCTCAATTGGAGCATTTCTAGCATGTTTGGTTGAAATTGGAAATTTACATTTTTCAGTTTTGTCAGACGTTTGTAATATTCTCACAATAAGCTAATTAGCTCAATTGGAGCATTTCTAGCATGTTTGGTTGAAATTGGAAGTTTACATTTTTCAGTTTTGTCAGATGTTTGTAATATTCTCACAATAAGCTAATTAGCTCAATTGGAGCATTTCTAGCATGTTTGGTTGAAATTGGAAATTTACATTTTTCACTTTTGTCAGACGTTTGTAATATTCTAACAATAAGCTAATTAGCTCAATTGGAGCATTTCTAGCATGTTTGGTTAAAATTGGAAATTTACATTTTTCAGTTTTGTCAGACAATTGCAATATTCTATCAATAAGCTAATTAGCTCAATTGGAGCATTTCTAGCATGTTTGGTTGAAATTGGAAATTTCTATTTTTCAGTTTTGTCAGACGTTTGTAATATTCTCACAATAAGCTAATTAGCTCAATTGGAGCATTTCTAGCATGTTTGGTTGAAATTGAAAATTTAAATTTGTCAGTGTTGTCAGAGGTTTGTAATATTCTCACAATAAGCTAATTAGCTCAATTGGAGCATTTCTAGCATGTTTGGTTGAAATTGGAAATTTACATTTTTCAGTTTTGTCAGACGTTTGTAATATTCTCACAATAAGCTAATTAGCTCAATTGGAGCATTTCTAGCATGTTTGGTTGAAATTGGAAATTTACATTTTTCAGTTTGGTCAGACGTTTGTAATATTCTCACAATAAGCTAATTAGCTCAATTGGAGCATTTCTAGCATGTTTGGTTGAAATTGGAAATTTACATTTTTCACTTTTGTCAGACAATTGCAATATTCTCACAATAAGCTAATTAGCTCAATTGGAGCATTTCTAGCATGTTTGGTTGAAATTGGAAATTTACATTTTTCAGTTTTGTCAGACGTTTGTAATATTCTCACAATAAGCTAATTAGCTCAATTGGAGCATTTCTAGCATGTTTGGTTGAAATTGGAAATTTACATTTTTCAGTTTGGTCAGACGTTTGTAATATTCTCACAATAAGCTAATTAGCTCAATTGGAGCATTTCTAGCATGTTTGGTTGAAATTGGAAATTTACATTTTTCAGTTTGGTCAGACGTTTGTAATATTCTCACAATAAGCTAATTAGCTCAATTGGAGCATTTCTAGCATGTTTGGTTGAAATTGGAAATTTACATTTTTCACTTTTGTCAGACAATTGCAATATTCTCACGATAAGCTAATTAGCTCAATTGGAGCATTTCTAGCATGTTTGGTTGAAATTGGAAATTTACATTTTTCAGTTTTGTCAGACGTTTGTAATATTGTCACAATAAGCTAATTAGCTCAATTGGAGCATTTCTAGCATGTTTGGTTGAAATTGGAAATTTACATTTTTCAGTTTTGTCAGACGTTTGTAATATTCTCACAATAAGCTAATTAGCTCAATTGGAGCATTTCTAGCATGTTTGGTTGAAATTGGAAATTTACATTTTTCAGTTTGGTCAGACGTTTGTAATATTCTCACAATAAGCTAATTAGCTCAATTGGAGCATTTCTAGCATGTTTGGTTGAAATTGGAAATTTACATTTTTCAGTTTGGTCAGACGTTTGTAATATTCTCACAATAAGCTAATTAGCTCAATTGGAGCATTTCTAGCATGTTTGGTTGAAATTGGAAATTTACATTTTTCATTTTTGTCAGACAATTGCAATATTCTCACAATAAGCTAATTAGCTCAATTGGAGCATTTCTAGCATGTTTGGTTGAAATTGGAAATTTACATTTTTCAGTTTTGTCAGACGTTTGTAATACTCTCACAATAAGCTAATTAGCTCAATTGGAGCATTTCTAGCATGTTTGGTTGAAATTGGAAATTTACATTTTTCAGTTTTGTCAGACGTTTGTAATATTCTCACAATAAGCTAATTAGCTCAATTGGAGCATTTCTAGCATGTTTGGTTGAAATTGGAAATTTACATTTTTCAGTATTGTCAGACCTTTGTAATATTCTCACAATAAGCTAATTAGCTCAATTGGAGCATTTCTAGCATGTTTAGTTGAAATTGGAAATTTACATTTTTCAGTATTGTCAGACCTTTGTAATATTCTCACAATAAGCTAATTATCTCAATTGGAGCATTTCTAGCATGTTTGGTTGAAATTGGAAAATTACATTTTTCAGTTTTGTCAGACGTTTGTAATATACTCACAATAAGCTAATTAGCTCAATTGAAGCATTTCTAGCATGTTTGGTTGAAATTGGAAATTTACATTTTTCAGTTTTGTCAGACGTTTGTAATACTCTCACAATAAGCTAATTAGCTCAATTGGAGCATTTCTAGCATGTTTGGTTGAAATTGGAAATTTACATTTTTCAGTTTTGTCAGACGTTTGTAATATTCTCACAATAAGCTAATTAGCTCAATTGGAGCATTTCTAGCATGTTTGGTTGAAATTGGAAATTTACATTTTTCAGTATTGTCAGACCTTTGTAATATTCTCACAATAAGCTAATTAGCTCAATTGGAGCATTTCTAGCATGTTTGGTTGAAATTGGAAATTTACATTTTTTCAGTTTGGTCAGACGTTTGTAATATTCTCACAATAAGGTAATCAGCTCAATTGGAGCATTTCTAGCATCTTTGGTTGAAATTGGAAATTTACATTTTTCAGTTTTGTCAGACAATTGCAATATTCTCACAATAAGCTAATTAGCTCAATTGGAGCATTTCTAGCATGTTTGGTTGAAATTGGAAATTTACATTTTTCAGTTTTGTCAGACGTTTGTAATACTCTCACAATAAGCTAATTAGCTCAATTGGAGCATTTCTAGCATGTTTGGTTGAAATTGGAAATTTACAATTTTCAGTTTTGTCAGACGTTTGTAATATTCTCACAATAAGCTAATTAGCTCAATTGGAGCATTTCTAGCATGTTTGGTTGAAATCGGAAATTTACATTTTTCAGTATTGTCAGACCTTTGTAATATTCTCACAATAAGCTAATTAGCTCAATTGGAGCATTTCTAGCATGTTTGGTTGAAATTGGAAATTTACATTTTTCACTTTTGTCAGACAGTTGCAATATTCTCACAATAAGCTAATTATCTCAATTGGAGCATTTCTAGCATGTTTGGTTGAAATTGGAAAATTACATTTTTCAGTTTTGTCAGACGTTTGTAATATACTCACAATAAGCTAATTAGCTCAATTGAAGCATTTCTAGCATGTTTGGTTGAAATTGGAAATTTACATTTTTCAGTTTTGTCAGACGTTTGTAATATTCTCACAATAAGCTAATTAGCTCAATTGGAGCATTTCTAGCATGTTTGGTTGAAATTGGAAATTTACATTTTTTCACTTTGGTCAGACGTTTGTAATATTCTCACAATAAGCTAATCAGCTCAATTGGAGCATTTCTAGCATGTTTGGTTGAAATTGGAAATTTACATTTTTCACTTTTGTCAGACAATTGCAATATTCTCACAATAAGCTAATTAGCTCAATTGGAGCATTTCTAGCATGTTTGGTTGAAATTGAAAATTTACATTTTTCAGTTTTGTCAAACGTTTGTAATATTCTCACAATAAGCTAATTAGCTCAATTGGAGCATTTCTAGCATGTTTGGTTGAAATTGGAAGTTTACATTTTTCAGTTTTGTCAGACGTTTGTAATATTCTCACAATAAGCTAATTAGCTCAATTGGAGCATTTCTAGCATGTTTGGTTGAAATTGGAAAAATACATTTTTCAGTTTTGTCAGACGTTTGTAATATTCTCACAATAAGCTAATTAGCTCAATTGGAGCATTTCTAGCATGTTTGGTTGAAATTGGAAATTTACATTTTTCAGTTTGGTCAGACGTTTGTAATATTCTCACAATAAGCTAATTAGCTCAATTGGAGCATTTCTAGCATGTTTAGTTGAAATTGGAAAATTACATTTTTCAGTTTTGTCAGACGTTTGTAATATTCTCACAATAAGCTAATTAGCTCAATTGGAGCATTTCTAGCATGTTTGGTTGAAATTGGAAATTTACATTTTTCAGTTTGGTCAGACGTTTGTAATATTCTCACAATAAGCTAATTAGCTCAATTGGAGCATTTCTAGCATGTTTGGTTGAAATTGGAAATTTCTAATTTTCAGTTTTGTCAGACGTTTGTAATATTCTCACAATAAGCTAATTAGCTCAATTTGAGCATTTCTAGCATGTTTGGTTGAAATTGGAAATTTACATTTTTCACTTTTGTCGGACGTTTGTAATATTCTCACAATAAGCTAATTAGCTCAACTGGAGCATTTCTAGCATGTTTGGTTGAAATTGAAAAATTACATTTTTCAGTGTTGTCAGAGGTTTGTAATATTCTCACAATAAGCTAATTAGCTCAATAGGAGCATTTCTAACATGTTTGGTTGAAATTGGAAATTTACATTTTTCAGTTTTGTCAGACGTTTGTAATATTCTCACAATGAGCTAATTAGCTCAATTGGAGCATTTCTAGCATGTTTGGTTGAAATTGGAAATTTACATTTTTCAGTTTGGTCAGACGTTTGTAATATTCTCACAATAAGCTAATTAGCTCAATTGGAGCATTTCTAGCATGTTTGGTTGAAATTGGAAATTTACATTTTTCAGTTTGGTCAGACGTTTGTAATATTCTCACAATAAGCTAATTAGCTCAATTGGAGCATTTCTAGCATGTTTGGTTGAAATTGGAAATTTACATTTTTCACTTTTGTCAGACAATTGCAATATTCTCACAATAAGCTAATTAGCTCAATTGGAGCATTTCTAGCATGTTTGGTTGAAATTGGAAATTTACATTTTTCAGTTTTGTCAGACGTTTGTAATATTGTCACAATAAGCTAATTAGCTCAATTGGAGCATTTCTAGCATGTTTGGTTGAAATTGGAAATTTACATTTTTCAGTTTTGTCAGACGTTTGTAATATTCTCACAATAAGCTAATTAGCTCAATTGGAGCATTTCTAGCATGTTTGGTTGAAATTGGAAATTTACATTTTTCAGTTTGGTCAGACGTTTGTAATATTCTCACAATAAGCTAATTAGCTCAATTGGAGCATTTCTAGCATGTTTGGTTGAAATTGGAAATTTACATTTTTCAGTTTGGTCAGACGTTTGTAATATTCTCACAATAAGCTAATTAGCTCAATTGGAGCATTTCTAGCATGTTTGGTTGAAATTGGAAAATTACATTTTTCATTTTTGTCAGACGTTTGTAATATACTCACAATAAGCTAATTAGCTCAATTGAAGCATTTCTAGCATGTTTGGTTGAAATTGGAAATTTACATTTTTCAGTTTTGTCAGACGTTTGTAATACTCTCACATTAAGCTAATTAGCTCAATTGGAGCATTTCTAGCATGTTTGGTTGAAATTGGAAATTTACATTTTTCAGTTTTGTCAGACGTTTGTAATATTCTCACAATAAGCTAATTAGCTCAATTGGAGCATTTCTAGCATGTTTGGTTGAAATTGGAAATTTACATTTTTCAGTATTGTCAGACCTTTGTAATATTCTCACAATAAGCTAATTAGCTCAATTGGAGCATTTCTAGCATGTTTGGTTGAAATTGGAAATTTACATTTTTTCAGTTTGGTCAGACGTTTGTAATATTCTCACAATAAGCTAATCAGCTCAATTGGAGCATTTCTAGCATGTTTGGTTGAAATTGGAAATTTACATTTTTCAGTTTTGTCAGACAATTGCAATATTCTCACAATAAGCTAATTAGCTCAATTGGAGCATTTCTAGCATGTTTGGTTGAAATTGGAAATTTACATTTTTCAGTTTTGTCAGACGTTTGTAATACTCTCACAATAAGCTAATTAGCTCAATTGGAGCATTTCTAGCATGTTTGGTTGAAATTGGAAATTTACAATTTTCAGTTTTGTCAGACGTTTGTAATATTCTCACAATAAGCTAATTAGCTCAATTGGAGCATTTCTAGCATGTTTGGTTGAAATTGGAAATTTACATTTTTCAGTATTGTCAGACCTTTGTAATATTCTTACAATAAGCTAATTAGCTCAATTGGAGCATTTCTAGCATGTTTAGTTGAAATTGGAAAATTACATTTTTCAGTTTTGTCAGACGTTTGTAATATTCTCACAATAAGCTAATTAGCTCAATTGGAGCATTTCTAGCATGTTTGGTTGAAATTGGAAATTTACATTTTTCAGTTTGGTCAGACGTTTGTAATATTCTCACAATAAGCTAATTAGCTCAATTGGAGCATTTCTAGCATGTTTGGTTGAAATTGGAAATTTCTAATTTTCAGTTTTGTCAGACGTTTGTAATATTCTCACAATAAGCTAATTAGCTCAATTGGAGCATTTCTAGCATGTTTGGTTGAAATTGGAAATTTACATTTTTCACTTTTGTCGGACGTTTGTAATATTCTCACAATAAGCTAATTAGCTCAACTGGAGCATTTCTAGCATGTTTAGTTGAAATTGAAAAATTACATTTTTCAGTGTTGTCAGAGGTTTGTAATATTCTCACAATAAGCTAATTAGCTCAATAGGAGCATTTCTAACATGTTTGGTTGAAATTGGAAATTTACATTTTTCAGTTTTGTCAGACGTTTGTAATATTCTCACAATAAGCTAATTAGCTCAATTGGAGCATTTCTAGCATGTTTGGTTAAAATTGGAAATTTACATTTTTCAGTTTGTTCAGACGTTTGTAATATTCTCACAATAAGCTAATTAGCTCAATTGGAGCATTTCTAGCATGTTTGGTTAAAATTGGAAATTTACATTTTTCACTTTTGTCAGACGTTTGTAATATTCTCACAATAAGCTAATTAGCTCAATTGGAGCATTTCTTGCATGTTTGGTTAAAATTGGAAATTTACATTTTTCACTTTTGTCAGACGTTTGTAATATTCTCACAACAAGCTAATTAGCTCAATTGGAGCATTTCTAGCATGTTTGGTTGAAATTGGAAATTTACATTTTTCAGTTTTGTCAGACGTTTGTAATATTCTCACAATAAGCTAATTAGCTCAATTGGAGCATTTCTAGCATGTTTGGTTGAAATTGGAAATTTACATTTTTCAGTTTTGTCAGATGTTTGTAATATTCTCACAATAAGCTAATTAGCTCAATTGGAGCATTTCTAGCATGTTTGGTTGAAATTGGAAATTTACATTTTTCACTTTTGTCAGACGTTTGTAATATTCTAACAATAAGCTAATTAGCTCAATTGGAGCATTTCTAGCATGTTTGGTTAAAATTGGAAGTTTACATTTTTCAGTTTTGTCAGACAATTGCAATATTCTATCAATAAGCTAATTAGCTCAATTGGAGCATTTCTAGCATGTTTGGTTGAAATTGGAAATTTCTATTTTTCAGTTTTGTCAGACGTTTGTAATATTCTCACAATAAGCTAATTAGCTCAATTGGAGCATTTCTAGCATGTTTGGTTGAAATTGAAAATTTAAATTTGTCAGTGTTGTCAGAGGTTTGTAATATTCTCACAATAAGCTAATTAGCTCAATTGGAGCATTTCTAGCATGTTTGGTTGAAATTGGAAATTTACATTTTTCAGTTTTGTCAGACGTTTGTAATATTCTCACAATAAGCTAATTAGCTCAATTGGAGCATTTCTAGCATGTTTGGTTGAAATTGGAAATTTACATTTTTCAGTTTGGTCAGACGTTTGTAATATTCTCACAATAAGCTAATTAGCTCAATTGGAGCATTTCTAGCATGTTTGGTTGAAATTGGAAATTTACATTTTTCAGTTTGGTCAGACGTTTGTAATATTCTCACAATAAGCTAATTAGCTCAATTGGAGCATTTCTAGCATGTTTGGTTGAAATTGGAAATTTACATTTTTCACTTTTGTCAGACAATTGCAATATTCTCACGATAAGCTAATTAGCTCAATTGGAGCATTTCTAGCATGTTTGGTTGAAATTGGAAATTTACATTTTTCAGTTTTGTCAGACGTTTGTAATATTGTCACAATAAGCTAATTAGCTCAATTGGAGCATTTCTAGCATGTTTGGTTGAAATTGGAAATTTACATTTTTCAGTTTTGTCAGACGTTTGTAATATTCTCACAATAAGCTAATTAGCTCAATTGGAGCATTTCTAGCATGTTTGGTTGAAATTGGAAATTTACATTTTTCAGTTTGGTCAGACGTTTGTAATATTCTCACAATAAGCTAATTAGCTCAATTGGAGCATTTCTAGCATGTTTGGTTGAAATTGGAAATTTACATTTTTCAGTTTGGTCAGAGGTTTGTAATATTCTCACAATAAGCTAATTAGCTCAATTGGAGCATTTCTAGCATGTTTGGTTGAAATTGGAAATTTACATTTTTCATTTTTGTCAGACAATTGCAATATTCTCACAATAAGCTAATTAGCTCAATTGGAGCATTTCTAGCATGTTTGGTTGAAATTGGAAATTTACATTTTTCAGTTTTGCCAGACGTTTGTAATACTCTCACAATAAGCTAATTAGCTCAATTGGAGCATTTCTAGCATGTTTGGTTGAAATTGGAAATTTACATTTTTCAGTTTTGTCAGACGTTTGTAATATTCTCACAATAAGCTAATTAGCTCAATTGGAGCATTTCTAGCATGTTTGGTTGAAATTGGAAATTTACATTTTTCAGTATTGTCAGACCTTTGTAATATTCTCACAATAAGCTAATTAGCTCAATTGGAGCATTTCTAGCATGTTTGGTTGAAATTGGAAATTTACATTTTTCACTTTTGTCAGACAGTTGCAATATTCTCACAATAAGCTAATTATCTCAATTGGAGCATTTCTAGCATGTTTGGTTGAAATTGGAAATTTACATTTTTCAGTTTTGTCAGACGTTTGTAATACTCTCACAATAAGCTAATTAGCTCAATTGAAGCATTTCTAGCATGTTTAGTTGAAATTGGAAAATTACATTTTTCAGTTTTGTCAGACGTTTGTAATATTCTCACAATAAGCTAATTAGCTCAATTGGAGCATTTCTAGCATGTTTGGTTGAAATTGGAAATTTACATTTTTCAGTATTGTCAGACCTTTGTAATATTCTTACAATAAGCTAATTAGCTCAATTGGAGCATTTCTAGCATGTTTAGTTGAAATTGGAAAATTACATTTTTCAGTTTTGTCAGACGTTTGTAATATTCTCACAATAAGCTAATTAGCTCAATTGGAGCATTTCTAGCATGTTTGGTTGAAATTGGAAATTTACATTTTTCAGTTTGGTCAGACGTTTGTAATATTCTCACAATAAGCTAATTAGCTCAATTGGAGCATTTCTAGCATGTTTGGTTGAAATTGGAAATTTCTAATTTTCAGTTTTGTCAGACGTTTGTAATATTCTCACAATAAGCTAATTAGCTCAATTGGAGCATTTCTAGCATGTTTGGTTGAAATTGGAAATTTACATTTTTCACTTTTGTCGGACGTTTGTAATATTCTCACAATAAGCTAATTAGCTCAACTGGAGCATTTCTAGCATGTTTAGTTGAAATTGAAAAATTACATTTTTCAGTGTTGTCAGAGGTTTGTAATATTCTCACAATAAGCTAATTAGCTCAATAGGAGCATTTCTAACATGTTTGGTTGAAATTGGAAATTTACATTTTTCAGTTTTGTCAGACGTTTGTAATATTCTCACAATAAGCTAATTAGCTCAATTGGAGCATTTCTAGCATGTTTGGTTAAAATTGGAAATTTACATTTTTCAGTTTGGTCAGACGTTTGTAATATTCTCACAATAAGCTAATTAGCTCAATTGGAGCATTTCTAGCATGTTTGGTTAAAATTGGAAATTTACATTTTTCACTTTTGTCAGACGTTTGTAATATTCTCACAATAAGCTAATTAGCTCAATTGGAGCATTTCTTGCATGTTTGGTTAAAATTGGAAATTTACATTTTTCACTTTTGTCAGACGTTTGTAATATTCTCACAACAAGCTAATTAGCTCAATTGGAGCATTTCTAGCATGTTTGGTTGAAATTGGAAATTTACATTTTTCAGTTTTGTCAGACGTTTGTAATATTCTCACAATAAGCTAATTAGCTCAATTGGAGCATTTCTAGCATGTTTGGTTGAAATTGGAAATTTACATTTTTCAGTTTTGTCAGATGTTTGTAATATTCTCACAATAAGCTAATTAGCTCAATTGGAGCATTTCTAGCATGTTTGGTTGAAATTGGAAATTTACATTTTTCACTTTTGTCAGACGTTTGTAATATTCTAACAATAAGCTAATTAGCTCAATTGGAGCATTTCTAGCATGTTTGGTTAAAATTGGAAGTTTACATTTTTCAGTTTTGTCAGACAATTGCAATATTCTATCAATAAGCTAATTAGCTCAATTGGAGCATTTCTAGCATGTTTGGTTGAAATTGGAAATTTCTATTTTTCAGTTTTGTCAGACGTTTGTAATATTCTCACAATAAGCTAATTAGCTCAATTGGAGCATTTCTAGCATGTTTGGTTGAAATTGAAAATTTAAATTTGTCAGTGTTGTCAGAGGTTTGTAATATTCTCACAATAAGCTAATTAGCTCAATTGGAGCATTTCTAGCATGTTTGGTTGAAATTGGAAATTTACATTTTTCAGTTTTGTCAGACGTTTGTAATATTCTCACAATAAGCTAATTAGCTCAATTGGAGCATTTCTAGCATGTTTGGTTGAAATTGGAAATTTACATTTTTCAGTTTGGTCAGACGTTTGTAATATTCTCACAATAAGCTAATTAGCTCAATTGGAGCATTTCTAGCATGTTTGGTTGAAATTGGAAATTTACATTTTTCAGTTTGGTCAGACGTTTGTAATATTCTCACAATAAGCTAATTAGCTCAATTGGAGCATTTCTAGCATGTTTGGTTGAAATTGGAAATTTACATTTTTCACTTTTGTCAGACAATTGCAATATTCTCACGATAAGCTAATTAGCTCAATTGGAGCATTTCTAGCATGTTTGGTTGAAATTGGAAATTTACATTTTTCAGTTTTGTCAGACGTTTGTAATATTGTCACAATAAGCTAATTAGCTCAATTGGAGCATTTCTAGCATGTTTGGTTGAAATTGGAAATTTACATTTTTCAGTTTTGTCAGACGTTTGTAATATTCTCACAATAAGCTAATTAGCTCAATTGGAGCATTTCTAGCATGTTTGGTTGAAATTGGAAATTTACATTTTTCAGTTTGGTCAGACGTTTGTAATATTCTCACAATAAGCTAATTAGCTCAATTGGAGCATTTCTAGCATGTTTGGTTGAAATTGGAAATTTACATTTTTCAGTTTGGTCAGAGGTTTGTAATATTCTTTACAATAAGCTAATTAGCTCAATTGGAGCATTTCTAGCATGTTTGGTTGAAATTGGAAATTTACATTTTTCATTTTTGTCAGACAATTGCAATATTCTCACAATAAGCTAATTAGCTCAATTGGAGCATTTCTAGCATGTTTGGTTGAAATTGGAAATTTACATTTTTCAGTTTTGCCAGACGTTTGTAATACTCTCACAATAAGCTAATTAGCTCAATTGGAGCATTTCTAGCATGTTTGGTTGAAATTGGAAATTTACATTTTTCAGTTTTGTCAGACGTTTGTAATATTCTCACAATAAGCTAATTAGCTCAATTGGAGCATTTCTAGCATGTTTGGTTGAAATTGGAAATTTACATTTTTCAGTATTGTCAGACCTTTGTAATATTCTCACAATAAGCTAATTAGCTCAATTGGAGCATTTCTAGCATGTTTGGTTGAAATTGGAAATTTACATTTTTCACTTTTGTCAGACAGTTGCAATATTCTCACAATAAGCTAATTATCTCAATTGGAGCATTTCTAGCATGTTTGGTTGAAATTGGAAATTTACATTTTTCAGTTTTGTCAGACGTTTGTAATACTCTCACAATAAGCTAATTAGCTCAATTGAAGCATTTCTAGCATGTTTGGTTGAAATTGGAAATTTACATTTTTCAGTTTTGTCAGACGTTTGTAATATTCTCACAATAAGCTAATTAGCTCAATTGGAGCATTTCTAGCATGTTTGGTTGAAATTGGAAATTTACATTTTTCAGTATTGTCAGACCTTTGTAATATTCTCACAATAAGCTAATTAGCTCAATTGGAGCATTTCTAGCATGTTTGGTTGAAATTGGAAATTTACATTTTTTCAGTTTGGTCAGACGTTTGTAATATTCTCACAATAAGCTAATCAGCTCAATTGGAGCATTTCTAGCATCTTTGGTTGAAATTGGAAATTTACATTTTTCAGTTTTGTCAGACAATTGCAATATTCTCACAATAAGCTAATTAGCTCAATTGGAGCATTTCTAGCATGTTTAGTTGAAATTGGAAATTTACATTTTTCAGTTTTGTCAGACGTTTGTAATACTCTCACAATAAGCTAATTAGCTCAATTGGAGCATTTCTAGCATGTTTGGTTGAAATTGGAAATTTACATTTTTCAGTTTTGTCAGACGTTTGTAATATTCTCACAATAAGCTAATTAGCTCAATTGGAGCATTTCTAGCATGTTTGGTTGAAATTGGAAATTTACATTTTTCATTTTTGTCAGACAATTGCAATATTCTCACAATAAGCTAATTAGCTCAATTGGAGCATTTCTAGCATGTTTGGTTGAAATTGGAAATTTACATTTTTCAGTTTTGCCAGACGTTTGTAATACTCTCACAATAAGCTAATTAGCTCAATTGGAGCATTTCTAGCATGTTTGGTTGAAATTGGAAATTTACATTTTTCAGTTTTGTCAGACGTTTGTAATATTCTCACAATAAGCTAATTAGCTCAATTGGAGCATTTCTAGCATGTTTGGTTGAAATTGGAAATTTACATTTTTCAGTTTTGTCAGACGTTTGTAATATTCTCACAATAAGCTAATTAGCTCAATTGGAGCATTTCTAGCATGTTTGGTTGAAATTGGAAATTTACATTTTTCAGTATTGTCAGACCTTTGTAATATTCTCACAATAAGCTAATTAGCTCAATTGGAGCATTTCTAGCATGTTTGGTTGAAATTGGAAATTTACATTTTTCACTTTTGTCAGACAGTTGCAATATTCTCACAATAAGCTAATTATCTCAATTGGAGCATTTCTAGCATGTTTGGTTGAAATTGGAAAATTACATTTTTCAGTTTTGTCAGACGTTTGTAATATACTCACAATAAGCTAATTAGCTCAATTGGAGCATTTCTAGCATGTTTGGTTGAAATTGGAAATTTACATTTTTCAGTTTTGTCAGACGTTTGTAATACTCTCACAATAAGCTAATTAGCTCAATTGGAGCATTTCTAGCATGTTTGGTTGAAATTGGAAATTTACATTTTTCAGTTTTGTCAGACGTTTGTAATATTCTCACAATAAGCTAATTAGCTCAATTGGAGCATTTCTAGCATGTTTGGTTGAAATTGGAAATTTACATTTTTCAGTATTGTCAGACCTTTGTAATATTCTCACAATAAGCTAATTAGCTCAATTGGAGCATTTCTAGCATGTTTGGTTGAAATTGGAAATTTACATTTTTTCAGTTTGGTCAGACGTTTGTAATATTCTCACAATAAGCTAATCAGCTCAATTGGAGCATTTCTAGCATCTTTGGTTGAAATTGGAAATTTACATTTTTCAGTTTTGTCAGACAATTGCAATATTCTCACAATAAGCTAATTAGCTCAATTGGAGCATTTCTAGCATGTTTAGTTGAAATTGGAAATTTACATTTTTCACTTTTGTCGGACGTTTGTAATATTCTCACAATAAGCTAATTAGCTCAACTGGAGCATTTCTAGCATGTTTGGTTGAAATTGAAAAATTACATTTTTCAGTGTTGTCAGAGGTTTGTAATATTCTCACAATAAGCTAATTAGCTCAATAGGAGCATTTCTAACATGTTTGGTTGAAATTGGAAATTTACATTTTTCAGTTTTGTCAGACGTTTGTAATATTCTCACAATAAGCTAATTAGCTCAATTGGAGCATTTCTAGCATGTTTGGTTGAAATTGGAAATTTACATTTTTCAGTTTGGTCAGACGTTTGTAATATTCTCACAATAAGCTAATTAGCTCAATTGGAGCATTTCTAGCATGTTTGGTTGAAATTGGAAATTTACATTTTTCACTTTTGTCAGACAATTGCAATATTCTCACAATAAGCTAATTAGCTCAATTGGAGCATTTCTAGCATGTTTGGTTGAAATTGGAAATTTACATTTTTCAGTTTTGTCAGACGTTTGTAATATTGTCACAATAAGCTAATTAGCTCAATTGGAGCATTTCTAGCATGTTTGGTTGAAATTGGAAATTTACATTTTTCAGTTTTGTCAGACGTTTGTAATATTCTCACAATAAGCTAATTAGCTCAATTGGAGCATTTCTAGCATGTTTGGTTGAAATTGGAAATTTACATTTTTCAGTTTGGTCAGACGTTTGTAATATTCTCACAATAAGCTAATTAGCTCAATTGGAGCATTTCTAGCATGTTTGGTTGAAATTGGAAATTTACATTTTTCAGTTTGGTCAGACGTTTGTAATATTCTCACAATAAGCTAATTAGCTCAATTGGAGCATTTCTAGCATGTTTGGTTGAAATTGGAAATTTACATTTTTCATTTTTGTCAGACAATTGCAATATTCTCACAATAAGCTAATTAGCTCAATTGGAGCATTTCTAGCATGTTTGGTTGAAATTGGAAATTTACATTTTTCAGTTTTGTCAGACGTTTGTAATACTCTCACAATAAGCTAATTAGCTCAATTGGAGCATTTCTAGCATGTTTGGTTGAAATTGGAAATTTACATTTTTCAGTTTTGTCAGACGTTTGTAATATTCTCACAATAAGCTAATTAGCTCAATTGGAGCATTTCTAGCATGTTTGGTTGAAATTGGAAATTTACATTTTTCAGTATTGTCAGACCTTTGTAATATTCTCACAATAAGCTAATTAGCTCAATTGGAGCATTTCTAGCATGTTTGGTTGAAATTGGAAATTTACATTTTTCACTTTTGTCAGACAGTTGCAATATTCTCACAATAAGCTAATTATCTCAATTGGAGCATTTCTAGCATGTTTGGTTGAAATTGGAAAATTACATTTTTCAGTTTTGTCAGACGTTTGTAATATACTCACAATAAGCTAATTAGCTCAATTGAAGCATTTCTAGCATGTTTGGTTGAAATTGGAAATTTACATTTTTCAGTTTTGTCAGACGTTTGTAATACTCTCACAATAAGCTAATTAGCTCAATTGGAGCATTTCTAGCATGTTTGGTTGAAATTGGAAATTTACATTTTTCAGTTTTGTCAGACGTTTGTAATATTCTCACAATAAGCTAATTAGCTCAATTGGAGCATTTCTAGCATGTTTGGTTGAAATTGGAAATTTACATTTTTCAGTATTGTCAGACCTTTGTAATATTCTCACAATAAGCTAATTAGCTCAATTGGAGCATTTCTAGCATGTTTGGTTGAAATTGGAAATTTACATTGTTCAGTTTTGTCAGACGTTTGTAATACTCTCACAATAAGCTAATTAGCTCAATTGGAGCATTTCTAGCATGTTTGGTTGAAATTGGAAATTTACAATTTTCAGTTTTGTCAGACGTTTGTAATATTCTCACAATAAGCTAATTAGCTCAATTGGAGCATTTCTAGCATGTTTGGTTGAAATTGGAAATTTACATTTTTCAGTATTGTCAGACCTTTGTAATATTCTCACAATAAGCTAATTAGCTCAATTGGAGCATTTCTAGCATGTTTGGTTGAAATTGGAAATTTACATTTTTCACTTTTGTCAGACAGTTGCAATATTCTCACAATAAGCTAATTATCTCAATTGGAGCATTTCTAGCATGTTTGGTTGAAATTGGAAAATTACATTTTTCAGTTTTGTCAGACGTTTGTAATATACTCACAATAAGCTAATTAGCTCAATTGAAGCATTTCTAGCATGTTTGGTTGAAATTGGAAATTTACATTTTTCAGTTTTGTCAGACGTTTGTAATATTCTCACAATAAGCTAATTAGCTCAATTGGAGCATTTCTAGCATGTTTGGTTGAAATTGGAAATTTACATTTTTTCACTTTGGTCAGACGTTTGTAATATTCTCACAATAAGCTAATCAGCTCAATTGGAGCATTTCTAGTATGTTTGGTTGAAATTGGAAATTTACATTTTTCACTTTTGTCAGACAATTGCAATATTCTCACAATAAGCTAATTAGCTCAATTGGAGCATTTCTAGCATGTTTGGTTGAAATTGAAAATTTACATTTTTCAGTTTTGTCAGACGTTTGTAATACTCTCACTATAAGCTAATTAGCTCAATTGGAGCATTTCTAGCATGTTTGGTTGAAATTGGAAATTTACATTTTTCAGTTTTGTCAGACGTTTGTAATATTCTCACAATAAGCTAATTAGCTCAATTGGAGCATTTCTAGCATGTTTGGTTGAAATTGGAAATTTACATTTTTCAGTATTGTCAGACCTTTGTAATATTCTCACAATAAGCTAATTAGCTCAATTGGAGCATTTCTAGCATGTTTGGTTGAAATTGGAAATTTACATTGTTCAGTTTTGTCAGACGTTTGTAATACTCTCACAATAAGCTAATTAGCTCAATTGGAGCATTTCTAGCATGTTTGGTTGAAATTGGAAATTTACAATTTTCAGTTTTGTCAGACGTTTGTAATATTCTCACAATAAGCTAATTAGCTCAATTGGAGCATTTCTAGCATGTTTGGTTGAAATTGGAAATTTACATTTTTCAGTATTGTCAGACCTTTGTAATATTCTCACAATAAGCTAATTAGCTCAATTGGAGCATTTCTAGCATGTTTGGTTGAAATTGGAAATTTACATTGTTCAGTTTTGTCAGACGTTTGTAATACTCTCACAATAAGCTAATTAGCTCAATTGGAGCATTTCTAGCATGTTTGGTTGAAATTGGAAATTTACAATTTTCAGTTTTGTCAGACGTTTGTAATATTCTCACAATAAGCTAATTAGCTCAATTGGAGCATTTCTAGCATGTTTGGTTGAAATTGGAAATTTACATTTTTCAGTATTGTCAGACCTTTGTAATATTCTCACAATAAGCTAATTAGCTCAATTGGAGCATTTCTAGCATGTTTGGTTGAAATTGGAAATTTACATTTTTCACTTTTGTCAGACAGTTGCAATATTCTCACAATAAGCTAATTATCTCAATTGGAGCATTTCTAGCATGTTTGGTTGAAATTGGAAAATTACATTTTTCAGTTTTGTCAGACGTTTGTAATATTCTCACAATAAGCTAATTAGCTCAATTGGAGCATTTCTAGCATGTTTGGTTGAAATTGGAAATTTACATTTTTTCACTTTGGTCAGACGTTTGTAATATTCTCACAATAAGCTAATCAGCTCAATTGGAGCATTTCTAGTATGTTTGGTTGAAATTGGAAATTTACATTTTTCACTTTTGTCAGACAATTGCAATATTCTCACAATAAGCTAATTAGCTCAATTGGAGCATTTCTAGCATGTTTGGTTGAAATTGAAAATTTACATTTTTCAGTTTTGTCAAACGTTTGTAATATTCTCACAATAAGCTAATTAGCTCAACTGGAGCATTTCTAGCATGTTTGGTTGAAATTGGAAGTTTACATTTTTCAGTTTTGTCAGACGTTTGTAATATTCTCACAATAAGCTAATTAGCTCAATTGGAGCATTTCTAGCATGTTTGGTTGAAATTGGAAAAATACATTTTTCAGTTTTGTCAGACGTTTGTAATATTCTCACAATAAGCTAATTAGCTCAATTGGAGCATTTCTAGCATGTTTGGTTGAAATTGGAAATTTACATTTTTCAGTTTGGTCAGACGTTTGTAATATTCTCACAATAAGCTAATTAGCTCAATTGGAGCATTTCTAGCATGTTTGGTTGAAATTGGAAATTTACATTTTTCAGTTTGGTCAGACGTTTGTAATATTCTCACAATAAGCTAATTAGCTCAATTTGAGCATTTCTAGCATGTTTGGTTGAAATTGGAAATTTACATTTTTCACTTTTGTCGGACGTTTGTAATATTCTCACAATAAGCTAATTAGCTCAACTGGAGCATTTCTAGCATGTTTGGTTGAAATTGAAAAATTACATTTTTCAGTGTTGTCAGAGGTTTGTAATATTCTCACAATAAGCTAATTAGCTCAATAGGAGCATTTCTAACATGTTTGGTTGAAATTGGAAATTTACATTTTTCAGTTTTGTCAGACGTTTGTAATATTCTCACAATAAGCTAATTAGCTCAATTGGAGCATTTCTAGCATGTTTGGTTAAAATTGGAAATTTACATTTTTCAGTTTGGTCAGACGTTTGTAATATTCTCACAATAAGCTAATTAGCTCAATTGGAGCATTTCTAGCATGTTTGGTTGAAGTTGGAAATTTACATTTTTCAGTCTTGTCAGACGTTTGTAATATTCTCACAATAAGCTAATTAGCTTAATTGGAGCATTTCTAGCATGTTTGGTTGAAATTGGAAATTTACATTTTTCAGTTTTGTCAGACGTTTGTAATATTCTCACAATAAGCTAATTAGCTCAATTGGAGCATTTCTAGCATGTTTGGTTGAAATTGAAAATTTACATTTTTCAGTGTTGTCAGAGGTTTGTAATATTCTCACAATAAGCTAATTAGCTCAATTGGAGCATTTCTAGCATGTTTGGTTGAAATTGGAAATTTACATTTTTCACTTTTGTCAGACAATTGCAATATTCCCACAATAAGCTAATTAGCTCAATTGGAGCATTTCTAGCATGTTTGGTTGAAATTGGAAATTTACATTTTTCAGTTTTGTCAGATGTTTGTAATATTCTCACAATAAGCTAATTAGCTCAATTGGAGCATTTCTAGCATGTTTGGTTGAAATTGGAAATTTACATTTTTTAGTTTTGTCAGACGTTTGTAATATTCTCACAATAAGCTAATTAGCTCAATTGGAGCATTTCTAGCATGTTTGGTTGAAATTGGAAATTTACATTTTTCACTTTTGTCAGACGTTTGTAATATTCTAACAATAAGCTAATTAGCTCAATTGGAGCATTTCTAGCATGTTTGGTTGAAATTGGAAATTTCTATTTTTCAGTTTTGTCAGACGTTTGTAATATTCTCACAATAAGCTAATTAGCTCAATTGGAACATTTCTAGCTTGTTTGGTTGAAATTGGAAATTTACATTTTTCAGTTTGGTCAGACGTTTGTAATATTCTCACAATAAGCTAATTAGCTCAATTGGAGCATTTCTAGCATGTTTGGTTGAAATTGGAAATTTCTATTTTTCAGTTTTGTCAGACGTTTGTAATATTCTCACAATAAGCTAATTAGCTCAATTTGAGCATTTCTAGCATGTTTGGTTGAAATTGGAAATTTACATTTTTCACTTTTGTCGGACGTTTGTAATATTCTCACAATAAGCTAATTAGCTCAATTGGAGTATTTCTAGCATGTTTGGTTGAAATTGAAAATTTACATTTTTCAGTGTTGTCAGAGGTTTGTAATATTCTCACAATAAGCTAATTAGCTCAATTGGAGCATTTCTAGCATGTTTGGTTGAAATTGGAAAATTACATTTTTCAGTTTTGTCAGACGTTTGTAATATTCTCACAATAAGCTAATTAGCTCAATTGGAGCATTTCTAGCATGTTTGGTTGAAATTGGAAATTTACATTTTTCAGTTTGGTCAGACGTTTGTAATATTCTCACAATAAGCTAATTAGCTCAATTGGAGCATTTCTAGCATGTTTAGTTGAAATTGGAAATTTACATTTTTCACTTTTGTCAGACAATTGCAATATTCTCACAATAAGCTAATTAGCTCAATTGGAGCATTTCTAGCATGTTTGGTTGAAGTTGGAAATTTACATTTTTCAGTCTTGTCAGACGTTTGTAATATTCTCACAATAAGCTAATTAGCTTAATTGGAGCATTTCTAGCATGTTTGGTTGAAATTGGAAATTTACATTTTTCAGTTTTGTCAGACGTTTGTAATATTCTCACAATAAGCTAATTAGCTCAATTGGAGCATTTCTAGCATGTTTAGTTGAAATTGGAAATTTACATTTTTCACTTTTGTCAGACAATTGCAATATTCTCACAATAAGCTAATTAGCTCAATTGGAGCATTTCTAGCATGTTTGGTTGAAATTGGAAATTTACATTTTTCAGTTTTGTCAGACGTTTGTAATATTGTCACAATAAGCTAATTAGCTCAATTGGAGCATTTCTAGCATGTTTGGTTGAAATTGGAAGTTTACATTTTTCAGTTTTGTCAGACGTTTGTAATATTCTCACAATAAGCTAATTAGCTCAATTGGAGCATTTCTAGCATGTTTGGTTGAAATTGGAAAAATACATTTTTCAGTTTTGTCAGACGTTTGTAATTATCTCACAATAAGCTAATTAGCTCAATTGGAGCATTTCTAGCATGTTTGGTTGAAATTGGAAATTTACATTTTTCAGTTTGGTCATACGTTTGTAATATTCTCACAATAAGCTAATTAGCTCAATTGGAGCATTTCTAGCATGTTTAGTTAAAATTGGAAAATTACATTTTTCAGTTTTGTCAGACGTTTGTAATATTCTCACAATAAGCTAATTAGCTCAATTGGAGCATTTCTAGCATGTTTGGTTGAAATTGGAAATTTACATTTTTCAGTTTGGTCAGACGTTTGTAATATTCTCACAATAAGCTAATTAGCTCAATTGGAGCATTTCTAGCATGTTTGGTTGAAATTGGACATTTATAATTTTCAGTTTTGTCAGACGTTTGTAATATTCTCACAATAAGCTAATTAGCTCAATTTGAGCATTTCTAGCATGTTTGGTTGAAATTGGAAATTTACATTTTTCACTTTTGTCGGACGTTTGTAATATTCTCACAATAAGCTAATTAGCTCAACTGGAGCATTTCTAGCATGTTTGGTTGAAGTTGGAAATTTACATTTTTCAGTTTTGTCAGACGTTTGTAATATTCTCACAATAAGCTAATTAGCTCAATTGGAGCATTTCTAGCATGTTTGGTTGAAATTGGAAATTTACATTTTTCAGTTTTGTCAGACGTTTGTAATATTCTCACAATAAGCTAATTAGCTCAATTGGAGCATTTCTAGCATGTTTGGTTGAAATTGAAAATTTACATTTTTCAGTGTTGTCAGAGGTTTGTAATATTCTCACAATAAGCTAATTAGCTCAATTGGAGCATTTCTAGCATGTTTGGTTGAAATTGGAAATTTACATTTTTCAGTTTTGTCAGACGTTTGTAATATTCTCACAATAAGCTAATTAGCTCAATTGGAGCATTTCTAGCATGTTTGGTTGAAATTGGAAATTTACATTTTTCAGTTTTGTCAGACGTTTGTAATATTCTCACAATAAGCTAATTAGCTCAATTGGAGCATTTCTAGCATGTTTGGTTGAAATTGGAAATTTACATTTTTCAGTTTTGTCAGACGTTTGTAATATTCTCACAATAAGCTAATTAGCTCAATTGGAGCATTTCTAGCATGTTTGGTTGAAGTTGGAAATTTACATTTTTCAGTTTTGTCAGACGTTTGTAATATTCTCACAATAAGCTAATTAGCTCAATTGGAGCATTTCTAGCATGTTTGGTTGAAATTGGAAATTTACATTTTTCAGTTTTGTCAGACGTTTGTAATATTCTCACAATAAGCTAATTAGCTCAATTGGAGCATTTCTAGCATGTTTGGTTGAAATTGGAAATTTACATTTTTCAGTTTTGTCAGACGTTTGTAATATTCTCACAATAAGCTAATTAGCTCAATTGGAGCATTTCTAGCATGTTTGGTTGAAATTGAAAATTTACATTTTTCAGTGTTGTCAGAGGTTTGTAATATTCTCACAATAAGCTAATTAGCTCAATTGGAGCATTTCTAGCATGTTTGGTTGAAATTGGAAATTTACATTTTTCAGTTTTGTCAGACGTTTGTAATATTCTCACAATAAGCTAATTAGCTCAATTTGAGCATTTCTAGCATGTTTGGTTGAAATTGGAAATTTACATTTTTCACTTTTGTCGGACGTTTGTAATATTCTCACAATAAGCTAATTAGCTCAATTGGAGCAATTCTAGCATGTTTGGTTGAAATTGGAAATTTACATTTTTCACTTTTGTCAGACAATTGCAATATTCTCACAATAAGCTAATTAGCTCAATTGGAGCATTTCTAGCATGTTTGGTTGAAATTGGAAATTTACATTTTTCAGTTTTGTCAGACGTTTGTAATATTCTCACAATAAGCTAATTAGCTCAATTGGAGCATTTCTAGCATGTTTGGTTGAAATTGGAAATTTACATTTTTTAGTTTTGTCAGACGTTTGTAATATTCTCACAATAAGCTAATTAGCTCAATTGGAGCATTTCTAGCATGTTTGGTTGAAATTGGAAATTTACATTTTTCACTTTTGTCAGACGTTTGTAATATTCTAACAATAAGCTAATTAGCTCAATTGGAGCATTTCTAGCATGTTTGGTTGAAATTGGAAATTTACATTTTTCAGTTTTGTCAGACAATTGCAATATTCTATCAATAAGCTAATTAGCTCAATTGGAACATTTCTAGCTTGTTTGGTTGAAATTGGAAATTTACATTTTTCAGTTTTGTCTGACGTTTGTAATATTCTCACAATAAGCTAATTAGCTCAATTGGAGCATTTCTAGCATGTTTGGTTGAAATTGGAAATTTACATTTTTCAGTTTTGTCAGACGTTTGTAATATTCTCACAATAAGCTAATTAGCTCAATTTGAGCATTTCTAGCATGTTTGGTTGAAATTGGAAATTTACATTTTTCACTTTTGTCGGACGTTTGTAATATTCTCACAATAAGCTAATTAGCTCAATTGGAGCATTTCTAGCATGTTTGGTTGAAATTGGAAATTTACATCTTTCAGTTTTGTCAGACGTTTGTAATATTCTCACAATAAGCTAATTAGCTCAATTGGAGCATTTCTAGCATGTTGGGTTGAAATTGGAAATTTACATTTTTCAGTTTGGTCAGACGTTTGTAATATTCTCACAATAAGCTAATTAGCTCAATTGGAGCATTTCTAGCATGTTTGGTTGAAATTGGAAATTTACATTTTTCACTTTTGTCAGACAATTGCAATATTCTCACAATAAGCTAATTAGCTCAATTGGAGCATTTCTAGCATGTTTGGTTGAAATTGGAAATTTACATTTTTCAGTTTGGTCATACGTTTGTAATATTCTCACAATAAGCTAATTAGCTCAATTGGAGCATTTCTAGCATGTTTAGTTAAAATTGGAAAATTACATTTTTCAGTTTTGTCAGACGTTTGTAATATTCTCACAATAAGCTAATTAGCTCAATTGGAGCATTTCTAGCATGTTTGGTTGAAATTGGAAATTTACATTTTTCAGTTTGGTCAGACGTTTGTAATATTCTCACAATAAGCTAATTAGCTCAATTGGAGCATTTCTAGCATGTTTGGTTGAAATTGGACATTTATAATTTTCAGTTTTGTCAGACGTTTGTAATATTCTCACAATAAGCTAATTAGCTCAATTTGAGCATTTCTAGCATGTTTGGTTGAAATTGGAAATTTACATTTTTCACTTTTGTCGGACGTTTGTAATATTCTCACAATAAGCTAATTAGCTCAACTGGAGCATTTCTAGCATGTTTGGTTGAAGTTGGAAATTTACATTTTTCAGTTTTGTCAGACGTTTGTAATATTCTCACAATAAGCTAATTAGCTCAATTGGAGCATTTCTAGCATGTTTGGTTGAAATTGGAAATTTACATTTTTCAGTTTTGTCAGACGTTTGTAATATTCTCACAATAAGCTAATTAGCTCAATTGGAGCATTTCTAGCATGTTTGGTTGAAATTGAAAATTTACATTTTTCAGTGTTGTCAGAGGTTTGTAATATTCTCACAATAAGCTAATTAGCTCAATTGGAGCATTTCTAGCATGTTTGGTTGAAATTGGAAATTTACATTTTTCAGTTTTGTCAGACGTTTGTAATATTCTCACAATAAGCTAATTAGCTCAATTGGAGCATTTCTAGCATGTTTGGTTGAAATTGGAAATTTACATTTTTCAGTTTTGTCAGACGTTTGTAATATTCTCACAATAAGCTAATTAGCTCAATTGGAGCATTTCTAGCATGTTTGGTTGAAATTGGAAATTTACATTTTTCAGTTTTGTCAGACGTTTGTAATATTCTCACAATAAGCTAATTAGCTCAATTGGAGCATTTCTAGCATGTTTGGTTGAAGTTGGAAATTTACATTTTTCAGTTTTGTCAGACGTTTGTAATATTCTCACAATAAGCTAATTAGCTCAATTGGAGCATTTCTAGCATGTTTGGTTGAAATTGGAAATTTACATTTTTCAGTTTTGTCAGACGTTTGTAATATTCTCACAATAAGCTAATTAGCTCAATTGGAGCATTTCTAGCATGTTTGGTTGAAATTGGAAATTTACATTTTTCAGTTTTGTCAGACGTTTGTAATATTCTCACAATAAGCTAATTAGCTCAATTGGAGCATTTCTAGCATGTTTGGTTGAAATTGAAAATTTACATTTTTCAGTGTTGTCAGAGGTTTGTAATATTCTCACAATAAGCTAATTAGCTCAATTGGAGCATTTCTAGCATGTTTGGTTGAAATTGGAAATTTACATTTTTCAGTTTTGTCAGACGTTTGTAATATTCTCACAATAAGCTAATTAGCTCAATTGGAGCATTTCTAGCATGTTTGGTTGAAATTGGAAATTTACATTTTTCACTTTTGTCGGACGTTTGTAATATTCTCACAATAAGCTAATTAGCTCAATTGGAGCAATTCTAGCATGTTTGGTTGAAATTGGAAATTTACATTTTTCACTTTTGTCAGACAATTGCAATATTCTCACAATAAGCTAATTAGCTCAATTGGAGCATTTCTAGCATGTTTGGTTGAAATTGGAAATTTACATTTTTCAGTTTTGTCAGACGTTTGTAATATTCTCACAATAAGCTAATTAGCTCAATTGGAGCATTTCTAGCATGTTTGGTTGAAATTGGAAATTTACATTTTTTAGTTTTGTCAGACGTTTGTAATATTCTCACAATAAGCTAATTAGCTCAATTGGAGCATTTCTAGCATGTTTGGTTGAAATTGGAAATTTACATTTTTCACTTTTGTCAGACGTTTGTAATATTCTAACAATAAGCTAATTAGCTCAATTGGAGCATTTCTAGCATGTTTGGTTGAAATTGGAAATTTACATTTTTCAGTTTTGTCAGACAATTGCAATATTCTATCAATAAGCTAATTAGCTCAATTGGAACATTTCTAGCTTGTTTGGTTGAAATTGGAAATTTACATTTTTCAGTTTTGTCTGACGTTTGTAATATTCTCACAATAAGCTAATTAGCTCAATTGGAGCATTTCTAGCATGTTTGGTTGAAATTGGAAATTTACATTTTTCAGTTTTGTCAGACGTTTGTAATATTCTCACAATAAGCTAATTAGCTCAATTTGAGCATTTCTAGCATGTTTGGTTGAAATTGGAAATTTACATTTTTCACTTTTGTCGGACGTTTGTAATATTCTCACAATAAGCTAATTAGCTCAATTGGAGCATTTCTAGCATGTTTGGTTGAAATTGGAAATTTACATTTTTCAGTTTTGTCAGACGTTTGTAATATTCTCACAATAAGCTAATTAGCTCAATTGGAGCATTTCTAGCATGTTGGGTTGAAATTGGAAATTTACATTTTTCAGTTTGGTCAGACGTTTGTAATATTCTCACAATAAGCTAATTAGCTCAATTGGAGCATTTCTAGCATGTTTGGTTGAAATTGGAAATTTACATTTTTCACTTTTGTCAGACAATTGCAATATTCTCACAATAAGCTAATTAGCTCAATTGGAGCATTTCTAGCATGTTTGGTTGAAATTGGAAATTTACATTTTTCAGTTTTGTCAGACGTTTGTAATATTGTCACAATAAGCTAATTAGCTCAATTGGAGCATTTCTAGCATGTTTGGTTGAAATTGGAAATTTACATTTTTCAGTTTTGTCAGACGTTTGTAATATTCTCACAATAAGCTAATTAGCTCAATTGGAGCATTTCTAGCAGGTTTGGTTGAAATTGGAAATTTACATTTTTCAGTTTGGTCAGACGTTTGTAATATTCTCACAATAAGCTAATTAGCTCAATTGGAGCATTTCTAGCATGTTTAGTTGAAATTGGAAAATTACATTTTTCAGTTTTGTCAGACGTTTGTAATATTCTCACAATAAGCTAATTAGCTCAATTGTAGCATTTCTAGCATGTTTGGTTGAAATTGGAAATTTACATTTTTCAGTTTGGTCAGACGTTTGTAATATTCTCACAATAAGCTAATTAGCTCAATTGGAGCATTTCTAGCATGTTTGGTTGAAATTGGAAATTTCTAATTTTCAGTTTTGTCAGACGTTTGTAATATTCTCACAATAAGCTAATTAGCTCAATTTGAGCATTTCTAGCATGTTTGGTTGAAATTGGAAATTTACATTTTTCACTTTTGTCGGACGTTTGTAATATTCTCACAATAAGCTAATTAGCTCAACTGGAGCATTTCTAGCATGTTTGGTTGAAATTGAAAAATTACATTTTTCAGTGTTGTCAGAGGTTTGTAATATTCTCACAATAAGCTAATTAGCTCAATAGGAGCATTTCTAACATGTTTGGTTGAAATTGGAAATTTACATTTTTCAGTTTTCTCAGACGTTTGTAATATTCTCACAATAAGCTAATTAGCTCAATTGGAGCATTTCTAGCATGTTTGGTTAAAATTGGAAATTTACATTTTTCAGTTTGGTCAGACGTTTGTAATATTCTCACAATAAGCTAATTAGCTCAATTGGAGCATTTCTAGCATGTTTGGTTGAAGTTGGAAATTTACATTTTTCAGTTTTGTCAGACGTTTGTAATATTCTCACAATAAGCTAATTAGCTCAATTGGAGCATTTCTAGCATGTTTGGTTGAAATTGGAAATTTACATTTTTCAGTTTTGTCAGACGTTTGTAATATTCTCACAATAAGCTAATTAGCTCAATTGGAGCATTTCTAGCATGTTTGGTTGAAATTGAAAATTTACATTTTTCAGTGTTGTCAGAGGTTTGTAATATTCTCACAATAAGCTAATTAGCTCAATTGGAGCATTTCTAGCATGTTTGGTTGAAATTGGAAATTTACATTTTTCAGTTTTGTCAGACGTTTGTAATATTCTCACAATAAGCTAATTAGCTCAATTTGAGCATTTCTAGCATGTTTGGTTGAAATTGGAAATTTACATTTTTCACTTTTGTCGGACGTTTGTAATATTCTCACAATAAGCTAATTAGCTCAATTGGAGCAATTCTAGCATGTTTGGTTGAAATTGGAAATTTACATTTTTCACTTTTGTCAGACAATTGCAATATTCTCACAATAAGCTAATTAGCTCAATTGGAGCATTTCTAGCATGTTTGGTTGAAATTGGAAATTTACATTTTTCAGTTTTGTCAGATGTTTGTAATATTATCACAATAAGCTAATTAGCTCAATTGGAGCATTTCTAGCATGTTTGGTTGAAATTGGAAATTTACATTTCTTAGTTTTGTCAGACGTTTGTAATATTCTCACAATAAGCTAATTAGCTCAATTGGAGCATTTCTAGCATGTTTGGTTGAAATTGGAAAATTACATTTTTCAGTTTTGTCAGACGTTTGTAATATTCTCACAATAAGCTAATTAGCTCAATTGGAGCATTTCTAGCATGTTTGGTTGAAATTGGAAATTTACATTTTTCAGTTTGGTCAGACGTTTGTAATATTCTCACAATAAGCTAATTAGCTCAATTGGAGCATTTCTAGCATGTTTGGTTGAAATTGGAAATTTATAATTTTCAGTTTTGTCAGACGTTTGTAATATTCTCACAATAAGCTAATTAGCTCAATTTGAGCATTTCTAGCATGTTTGGTTGAAATTGGAAATTTACATTTTTCACTTTTGTCGGACGTTTGTAATATTCTCACAATAAGCTAATTAGCTCAACTGGAGCATTTCTAGCATGTTTGGTTGAAATTGAAAAATTACATTTTTCAGTGTTGTCAGAGGTTTGTAATATTCTCACAATAAGCTAATTAGCTCAATAGGAGCATTTCTAACATGTTTGGTTGAAATTGGAAATTTACATTTTTCAGTATTGTCAGACGTTTGTAATATTCTCACAATAAGCTAATTAGCTCAATTGGAGCATTTCTAGCATGTTTGGTTAAAATTGGAAATTTACATTTTTCAGTTTGGTCAGACGTTTGTAATATTCTCACAATAAGCTAATTAGCTCAATTGGAGCATTTCTAGCATGTTTGGTTGAAATTGAAAATTTACATTTTTCAGTGTTGTCAGAGGTTTGTAATATTCTCACAATAAGCTAATTAGCTCAATTGGAGCATTTCTAGCATGTTTGGTTGAAATTGGAAATTTACATTTTTCAGTTTTGTCAAACGTTTGTAATATTCTCACAATAAGCTAATTAGCTCAATTGGAGCATTTCTAGCATGTTTGGTTGAAATTGAAAATTTACATTTTTCAGTGTTGTCAGAGGTTTGTAATATTCTCACAATAAGCTAATTAGCTCAATTGGAGCATTTCTAGCATGTTTGGTTGAAATTGGAAATTTACATTTTTCAGTTTTGTCAAACGTTTGTAATATTCTCACAATAAGCTAATTAGCTCAATTGGAGCATTTCTAGCATGTTTGGTTGAAATTGGAAATTTACATTTTTCAGTTTTGTCAGACGTTTGTAATATTCTCACAATAAGCTAATTAGCTCAATTGGAGCATTTCTAGCATGTTTGGTTGAAATTGGAAATTTACATTTTTCAGTTTTGTCAGACGTTTGTAATATTCTCACAATAAGCTAATTAGCTCAATTGGAGCATTTCTAGCATGTTTGGTTGAAATTGGAAATTTACATTTTTCAGTTTGGTCAGACGTTTGTAATATTCTCACAATAAGCTAATTAGCTCAATTGGAGCATTTCTAGCATGTTTGGTTGAAATTGAAAAATTACATTTTCAGTGTTGTCAGAGGTTTGTAATATTCTCACAATAAGCTAATTAGCTCAATAGGAGCATTTCTAACATGTTTGGTTGAAATTGGAAATTTACATTTTTCAGTATTGTCAGACGTTTGTAATATTCTCACAATAAGCTAATTAGCTCAATTGGAGCATTTCTAGCATGTTTGGTTAAAATTGGAAATTTACATTTTTCAGTTTGGTCAGACGTTTGTAATATTCTCACAATAAGCTAATTAGCTCAATTGGAGCATTTCTAGCATGTTTGGTTGAAATTGAAAATTTACATTTTTCAGTGTTGTCAGAGGTTTCTAATATTCTCACAATAAGCTAATTAGCTCAATTGGAGCATTTCTAGCATGTTTGGTTGAAATTGGAAATTTACATTTTTCAGTTTTGTCAAACGTTTGTAATATTCTCACAATAAGCTAATTAGCTCAATTGGAGCATTTCTAGCATGTTTGGTTGAAATTGAAAATTTACATTTTTCAGTGTTGTCAGAGGTTTGTAATATTCTCACAATAAGCTAATTAGCTCAATTGGAGCATTTCTAGCATGTTTGGTTGAAATTGGAAATTTACATTTTTCAGTTTTGTCAAACGTTTGTAATATTCTCACAATAAGCTAATTAGCTCAATTGGAGCATTTCTAGCATGTTTGGTTGAAATTGGAAATTTACATTTTTCAGTTTTGTCAGACGTTTGTAATATTCTCACAATAAGCTAATTAGCTCAATTGGAGCATTTCTAGCATGTTTGGTTGAAATTGGAAATTTACATTTTTCAGTTTTGTCAGACGTTTGTAATATTCTCACAATAAGCTAATTAGCTCAATTGGAACATTTCTAGCTTGTTTGGTTGAAATTGGAAATTTACATTTTTCAGTTTGGTCAGACGTTTGTAATATTCTCACAATAAGCTAATTAGCTCAATTGGAGCATTTCTAGCATGTTTGGTTGAAAATTGGAAATTTACATTTTTCAGTTTTGTCAGACGTTTGTAATATTCTCACAATAAGCTAATTAGCTCAATTGGAGCATTTCTAGCATGTTTGGTTGAAATTGGAAATTTACATTTTTCACTTTTGTCGGACCGTTTGTAATATTCTCACAATAAGCTAATTAGCTCAATTGGAGCAATTCTAGCATGTTTGGTTGAAATTGAAAATTTACATTTTTCAGTGTTGTCAGAGGTTTGTAATATTCTCACAATAAGCTAATTAGCTCAATTGGAGCATTTCTAGCATGTTTGGTTGAAATTGGAAATTTACATTTTTCAGTTTTGTCAGACAATTGCAATATTCTCACAATAAGCTAATTAGCTCAATTGGAGCATTTCTAGCATGTTTGGTTGAAATTGGAAATTTACATTTTTCAGTTTTGTCAGACGTTTGTAATATTCTCACAATAAGCTAATTAGCTCAATTGGAGCATTTCTAGCATGTTTGGTTGAAATTGGAAATTTACATTTTTCACTTTTGTCAGACGTTTGTAATATTGTAACAATAAGCTAATTAGCTCAATTGGAGCATTTCTAGCATGTTTGGTTGAAATTGGAATTTTACATTTTTCAGTTTTGTCAGACAATTGCAATATTCTATCAATAAGCTAATTAGCTCAATTGGAGCATTTCTAGCATGTTTGGTTGAAATTGGAAATTTCTATTTTTCAGTTTTGTCAGACGTTTGTAATATTCTCACAATAAGCTAATTAGCTCAATTGGAACATTTCTAGCTTGTTTGGTTGAAATTGGAAATTTACGTTTTTCAGTTTGGTCAGACGTTTGTAATATTCTCACAATAAGCTAATTAGCTCAATTGGAGCATTTCTAGCATGTTTGGTTGAAATTGGAAATTTCTATTTTTCAGTTTTGTCAGACGTTTGTAATATTCTCACAATAAGCTAATTAGCTCAATTTGAGCATTTCTAGCATGTTTGGGTGAAATTGGAAATTTACATTTTTCACTTTTGTCGGACGTTTGTAATATTCTCACAATAAGCTAATTAGCTCAATTGGAGCATTTCTAGCATGTTTGGTTGAAATTGAAAATTTACATTTTTCAGTGTTGTCAGAGGTTTGTAATATTCTCACAATAAGCTAATTAGCTCAATTGGAGCATTTCTAGCATGTTTGGTTGAAATTGGAAATTTACATTTTTCAGTTTTGTCAGACGTTTGTAATATTCTCACAATAAGCTAATTAGCTCAATTGGAGCATTTCTAGCATGTTTGGTTGAAATTGGAAATTTACATTTTTCAGTTTGGTCAGACGTTTGTAATATTCTCACAATAAGCTAATTAGCTCAATTGGAGCATTTCTAGCATGTTTGGTTGAAATTGGAAATTTACGCTTTTCACTTTTGTCAGACAATTGCAATATTCTCACAATAAGCTAATTAGCTCAATTGGAGCATTTCTAGCATGTTTGGTTGAAATTGGAAATTTACATTTTTCAGTTTTGTCAGACGTTTGTAATATTGTCACAATAAGCTAATTAGCTCAATTGGAGCATTTCTAGCATGTTTGGTTGAAATTGGAAATTTACATTTTTCAGTTTTGTCAGACGTTTGTAATATTCTCACAATAAGCTAATTAGCTCAATTGGAGCATTTCTAGCATGTTTGGTTGAAATTGGAAATTTACATTTTTCAGTTTTGTCAGACGTTTGTAATATTCTCACAATAAGCTAATTAGCTCAATTGGAGCATTTCTAGCATGTTTGGTTGAAATTTAAAATTCACATTTTTCAGTTTTGTCAAACGTTGTAAAATTCTTACAGTAGGCTTATTTCGCAATTCGAGCATTTCTAGCATGTTTGGTTGAAGTTGGAAATTTACATTTTTCAGTTTTGTCAGACGTTTGTATTATTCTCACAATAAGCTAATTAGCTCAATTGGAGCATTTCTAGCATGTTTGGTTGAAATTGGAAATTTACATTTTTCAGTTTGGTCAGACGTTTGTAATATTCTCACAATAAGCTAATTAGCTCAATTGGAGCATTTCTAGCATGTTTGGTTGAAATTGGAAAATTACATTTTTCAGTTTTGTCAGACGTTTGTAATATTCTCACAATAAGCTAATTAGCTCAATTGGAGCATTTCTAGCATGTTTGGTTGAAATTGGAAATTTACATTTTTCAGTTTTGTCAGACGTTTGTAATATTCTCACAATAAGCTAATTAGCTCAATTGGAGCATTTCTAGCATGTTTGGTTAAAATTGGAAATTTACATTTTTCAGTTTGGTCAGACGTTTGTAATATTCTCACAATAAGCTAATTAGCTCAATTGGAGCATTTCTAGCATGTTTGGTTGAAGTTGGAAATTTACATTTTTCAGTTTTGTCAGACGTTTGTAATATTCTCACAATAAGCTAATTAGCTCAATTGGAGCATTTCTAGCATGTTTGGTTGAAATTGGAAATTTACATTTTTCAGTTTTGTCAGACGTTTGTAATATTCTCACAATAAGCTAATTAGCTCAATTGGAGCATTTCTAGCATGTTTGGTTGAAATTGGAAATTTACATTTTTCACTTTTGTCAGACGTTTGTAATATTCTAACAATAAGCTAATTAGCTCAATTGGAGCATTTCTAGCATGTTTGGTTGAAATTGGAAATTTACATTTTTCAGTTTTGTCAGACAATTGCAATATTCTATCAATAAGCTAATTAGCTCAATTGGAGCATTTCTAGCATGTTTGGTTGAAATTGGAAATTTACATTTTTCAGTTTTGTCAGACGTTTGTAATATTCTCACAATAAGCTAATTAGCTCAATTGGAACATTTCTAGCTTGTTTGGTTGAAATTGGAAATTTACATTTTTCAGTTTGGTCAGACGTTTGTAATATTCTCACAATAAGCTAATTAGCTCAATTGGAGCATTTCTAGCATGTTTGGTTGAAATTGGAAATTTACATTTTTCACTTTTGTCGGACGTTTGTAATATTCTCACAATAAGCTAATTAGCTCAATTGGAGCAATTCTAGCATGTTTGGTTGAAATTGAAAATTTACATTTTTCAGTGTTGTCAGAGGTTTGTAATATTCTCACAATAAGCTAATTAGCTCAATTGGAGCATTTCTAGCATGTTTGGTTGAAATTGGAAATTTACATTTTTCAGTTTTGTCAGACAATTGCAATATTCTCACAATAAGCTAATTAGCTCAATTGGAGCATTTCTAGCATGTTTGGTTGAAATTGGAAATTTACATTTTTCAGTTTTGTCAGACGTTTGTAATATTCTCACAATAAGCTAATTAGCTCAATTGGAGCATTTCTAGCATGTTTGGTTGAAATTGGAAATTTACATTTTTCACTTTTGTCAGACGTTTGTAATATTGTAACAATAAGCTAATTAGCTCAATTGGAGCATTTCTAGCATGTTTGGTTGAAATTGGAATTTTACATTTTTCAGTTTTGTCAGACAATTGCAATATTCTATCAATAAGCTAATTAGCTCAATTGGAGCATTTCTAGCATGTTTGGTTGAAATTGGAAATTTCTATTTTTCAGTTTTGTCAGACGTTTGTAATATTCTCACAATAAGCTAATTAGCTCAATTGGAACATTTCTAGCTTGTTTGGTTGAAATTGGAAATTTACGTTTTTCAGTTTGGTCAGACGTTTGTAATATTCTCACAATAAGCTAATTAGCTCAATTGGAGCATTTCTAGCATGTTTGGTTGAAATTGGAAATTTCTATTTTTCAGTTTTGTCAGACGTTTGTAATATTCTCACAATAAGCTAATTAGCTCAATTTGAGCATTTCTAGCATGTTTGGGTGAAATTGGAAATTTACATTTTTCACTTTTGTCGGACGTTTGTAATATTCTCACAATAAGCTAATTAGCTCAATTGGAGCATTTCTAGCATGTTTGGTTGAAATTGAAAATTTACATTTTTCAGTGTTGTCAGAGGTTTGTAATATTCTCACAATAAGCTAATTAGCTCAATTGGAGCATTTCTAGCATGTTTGGTTGAAATTGGAAATTTACATTTTTCAGTTTTGTCAGACGTTTGTAATATTCTCACAATAAGCTAATTAGCTCAATTGGAGCATTTCTAGCATGTTTGGTTGAAATTGGAAGTTTACATTTTTCAGTTTGGTCAGACGTTTGTAATATTCTCACAATAAGCTAATTAGCTCAATTGGAGCATTTCTAGCATGTTTGGTTGAAATTGGAAATTTACGCTTTTCACTTTTGTCAGACAATTGCAATATTCTCACAATAAGCTAATTAGCTCAATTGGAGCATTTCTAGCATGTTTGGTTGAAATTGGAAATTTACATTTTTCAGTTTTGTCAGACGTTTGTAATATTGTCACAATAAGCTAATTAGCTCAATTGGAGCATTTCTAGCATGTTTGGTTGAAATTGGAAATTTACATTTTTCAGTTTTGTCAGACGTTTGTAATATTCTCACAATAAGCTAATTAGCTCAATTGGAGCATTTCTAGCATGTTTGGTTGAAATTGAAAATTTACATTTTTCAGTTTTGTCAGACGTTTGTAATATTCTCACAATAAGCTAATTAGCTCAATTGGAGCATTTCTAGCATGTTTGGTTGAAATTTAAAATTTACATTTTTCAGTTTTGTCAAACGTTGTAAAATTCTTACAGTAGGCTTATTTCGCAATTCGAGCATTTCTAGCATGTTTGGTTGAAGTTGGAAATTTACATTTTTCAGTTTTGTCAGACGTTTGTATTATTCTCACAATAAGCTAATTAGCTCAATTGGAGCATTTCTAGCATGTTTGGTTGAAATTGGAAATTTACATTTTTCAGTTTGGTCAGACGTTTGTAATATTCTCACAATAAGCTAATTAGCTCAATTGGAGCATTTCTAGCATGTTTGGTTGAAATTGGAAAATTACATTTTTCAGTTTTGTCAGACGTTTGTAATATTCTCACAATAAGCTAATTAGCTCAATTGGAGCATTTCTAGCATGTTTGGTTGAAATTGGAAATTTACATTTTTCAGTTTGGTCAGACGTTTGTAATATTCTCACAATAAGCTAATTAGCTCAATTGGAGCATTTCTAGCATGTTTGGTTGAAATTGGAAATTTACATTTTTCAGTTTTGTCAGACGTTTGTAATATTCTCACAATAAGCTAATTAGCTCAATTGGAGCATTTCTAGCATGTTTGGTTGAAATTGGAAATTTACATTTTTCAGTTTGGTCAGACGTTTGTAATATTCTCACAATAAGCTAATTAGCTCAATTGGAGCATTTCTAGCATGTTTGGTTGAAATTGGAAATTTACATTTTTCACTTTTGTCAGACGTTTGTAATATTCTAACAATAAGCTAATTAGCTCAATTGGAGCATTTCTAGCATGTTTGGTTGAAATTGGAAATTTACATTTTTCAGTTTTGTCAGACAATTGCAATATTCTATCAATAAGCTAATTAGCTCAATTGGAGCATTTCTAGCATGTTTGGTTGAAATTGGAAATTTACATTTTTCAGTTTTGTCAGACGTTTGTAATATTCTCACAATAAGCTAATTAGCTCAATTGGGACATTTCTAGCTTGTTTGGTTGAAATTGGAAATTTACATTTTTCAGTTTGGTCAGACGTTTGTAATATTCTCACAATAAGCTAATTAGCTCAATTGGAGCATTTCTAGCATGTTTGGTTGAAATTGGAAATTTACATTTTTCAGTTTTGTCAGACGTTTGTAATATTCTCACAATAAGCTAATTAGCTCAATTTGAGCATTTCTAGCATGTTTGGTTGAAATTGGAAATTTACATTTTTCACTTTTGTCGGACGTTTGTAATATTCTCACAATAAGCTAATTAGCTCAATTGGAGCAATTCTAGCATGTTTGGTTGAAATTGAAAATTTACATTTTTCAGTGTTGTCAGAGGTTTGTAATATTCTCACAATAAGCTAATTAGCTCAATTGGAGCATTTCTAGCATGTTTGGTTGAAATTGGAAATTTACATTTTTCAGTTTTGTCAGATGTTTGTAATATTCTCACAATAAGCTAATTAGCTCAATTGGAGCATTTCTAGCATGTTTGGTTGAAATTGGAAATTTACATTTTTCAGTTTTGTCAGACGTTTGTAATATTCTCACAATAAGCTAATTAGCTCAATTGGAGCATTTCTAGCATGTTTGGTTGAAATTGGAAATTTACATTTTTCACTTTTGTCAGACGTTTGTAATATTGTAACAATAAGCTAATTAGCTCAATTGGAGCATTTCTAGCATGTTTGGTTGAAATTGGAATTTTACATTTTTCAGTTTTGTCAGACAATTGCAATATTCTATCAATAAGCTAATTAGCTCAATTGGAGCATTTCTAGCATGTTTGGTTGAAATTGGAAATTTCTATTTTTCAGTTTTGTCAGACGTTTGTAATATTCTCACAATAAGCTAATTAGCTCAATTGGAACATTTCTAGCTTGTTTGGTTGAAATTGGAAATTTACATTTTTCAGTTTGGTCAGACGTTTGTAATATTCTCACAATAAGCTAATTAGCTCAATTGGAGCATTTCTAGCATGTTTGGTTGAAATTGGAAATTTACATTTTTCAGTTTGGTCAGACGTTTGTAATATTCTCACAATAAGCTAATTAGCTCAATTGGAGCATTTCTAGCATGTTTGGTTGAAATTGGAAAATTACATTTTTCAGTTTTGTCAGACGTTTGTAATATTCTCACAATAAGCTAATTAGCTCAACTGGAGCATTTCTAGCATGTTTGGTTGAAATTGAAAAATTACAGTTTTCAGTGTTGTCAGAGGTTTGTAATATTCTCACAATAAGCTAATTAGCTCAATAGGAGCATTTCGAACATGTTTGGTTGAAATTGGAAATTTACATTTTTCAGTTTTGTCAGACGTTTGTAATATTCTCACAATAAGCTAATTAGCTCAATTGGAGCATTTCTAGCATGTTTGGTTAAAATTGGAAATTTACATTTTTCAGTTTGGTCAGACGTTTGTAATATTCTCACAATAAGCTAATTAGCTCAATTGGAGCATTTCTAGCATGTTTGGTTGAAGTTGGAAATTTACATTTTTCAGTTTTGTCAGACGTTTGTAATATTCTCACAATAAGCTAATTAGCTCAATTGGAGCATTTCTAGCATGTTTGGTTGAAATTGGAAATTTACATTTTTCAGTTTTGTCAGACGTTTGTAATATTCTCACAATAAGCTAATTAGCTCAATTGGAGCATTTCTAGCATGTTTGGTTGAAATTGGAAATTTACATTTTTCACTTTTGTCAGACGTTTGTAATATTCTAACAATAAGCTAATTAGCTCAATTGGAGCATTTCTAGCATGTTTGGTTGAAATTGGAAATTTACATTTTTCAGTTTTGTCAGACGTTTGTAATATTCTCACAATAAGCTAATTAGCTCAATTGGAGCATTTCTAGCATGTTTGTTTGAAATTGGAAATTTACATTTTTCAGTTTTGTCAGACGTTTGTAATATTCTCACAATAAGCTAATTAGCTCAATTGGAACATTTCTAGCTTGTTTGGTTGAAATTGGAAATTTACATTTTTCAGTTTGGTCAGACGTTTGTAATATTCTCACAATAAGCTAATTAGCTCAATTGGAGCATTTCTAGCATGTTTGGTTGAAATTGGAAATTTACATTTTTCAGTTTTGTCAGACGTTTGTAATATTCTCACAATAAGCTAATTAGCTCAATTGGAGCATTTCTAGCATGTTTGGTTGAAATTGGAAATTTACATTTTTCACTTTTGTCGGACGTTTGTAATATTCTCACAATAAGCTAATTAGCTCAATTGGAGCAATTCTAGCATGTTTGGTTGAAATTGAAAATTTACATTTTTCAGTGTTGTCAGAGGTTTGTAATATTCTCACAATAAGCTAATTAGCTCAATTGGAGCATTTCTAGCATGTTTGGTTGAAATTGGAAATTTACATTTTTCAGTTTTGTCAGACAATTGCAATATTCTCACAATAAGCTAATTAGCTCAATTGGAGCATTTCTAGCATGTTTGGTTGAAATTGGAAATTTACATTTTTCAGTTTTGTCAGACGTTTGTAATATTCTCACAATAAGCTAATTAGCTCAATTGGAGCATTTCTAGCATGTTTGGTTGAAATTGGAAATTTACATTTTTCACTTTTGTCAGACGTTTGTAATATTGTAACAATAAGCTAATTAGCTCAATTGGAGCATTTCTAGCATGTTTGGTTGAAATTGGAATTTTACATTTTTCAGTTTTGTCAGACAATTGCAATATTCTATCAATAAGCTAATTAGCTCAATTGGAGCATTTCTAGCATGTTTGGTTGAAATTGGAAATTTCTATTTTTCAGTTTTGTCAGACGTTTGTAATATTCTCACAATAAGCTAATTAGCTCAATTGGAACATTTCTAGCTTGTTTGGTTGAAATTGGAAATTTACGTTTTTCAGTTTGGTCAGACGTTTGTAATATTCTCACAATAAGCTAATTAGCTCAATTGGAGCATTTCTAGCATGTTTGGTTGAAATTGGAAATTTCTATTTTTCAGTTTTGTCAGACGTTTGTAATATTCTCACAATAAGCTAATTAGCTCAATTTGAGCATTTCTAGCATGTTTGGGTGAAATTGGAAATTTACATTTTTCACTTTTGTCGGACGTTTGTAATATTCTCACAATAAGCTAATTAGCTCAATTGGAGCATTTCTAGCATGTTTGGTTGAAATTGAAAATTTACATTTTTCAGTGTTGTCAGAGGTTTGTAATATTCTCACAATAAGCTAATTAGCTCAATTGGAGCATTTCTAGCATGTTTGGTTGAAATTGGAAATTTACATTTTTCAGTTTTGTCAGACGTTTGTAATATTCTCACAATAAGCTAATTAGCTCAATTGGAGCATTTCTAGCATGTTTGGTTGAAATTGGAAATTTACATTTTTCAGTTTGGTCAGACGTTTGTAATATTCTCACAATAAGCTAATTAGCTCAATTGGAGCATTTCTAGCATGTTTGGTTGAAATTGGAAATTTACGCTTTTCACTTTTGTCAGACAATTGCAATATTCTCACAATAAGCTAATTAGCTCAATTGGAGCATTTCTAGCATGTTTGGTTGAAATTGGAAATTTACATTTTTCAGTTTTGTCAGACGTTTGTAATATTGTCACAATAAGCTAATTAGCTCAATTGGAGCATTTCTAGCATGTTTGGTTGAAATTGGAAATTTACATTTTTCAGTTTTGTCAGACGTTTGTAATATTCTCACAATAAGCTAATTAGCTCAATTGGAGCATTTCTAGCATGTTTGGTTGAAATTGGAAATTTACATTTTTCAGTTTTGTCAGACGTTTGTAATATTCTCACAATAAGCTAATTAGCTCAATTGGAGCATTTCTAGCATGTTTGGTTGAAATTTAAAATTTACATTTTTCAGTTTTGTCAAACGTTGTAAAATTCTTACAGTAGGCTTATTTCGCAATTCGAGCATTTCTAGCATGTTTGGTTGAAGTTGGAAATTTACATTTTTCAGTTTTGTCAGACGTTTGTATTATTCTCACAATAAGCTAATTAGCTCAATTGGAGCATTTCTAGCATGTTTGGTTGAAATTGGAAATTTACATTTTTCAGTTTGGTCAGACGTTTGTAATATTCTCACAATAAGCTAATTAGCTCAATTGGAGCATTTCTAGCATGTTTGGTTGAAATTGGAAAATTACATTTTTCAGTTTTGTCAGACGTTTGTAATATTCTCACAATAAGCTAATTAGCTCAATTGGAGCATTTCTAGCATGTTTGGTTGAAATTGGAAATTTACATTTTTCAGTTTGGTCAGACGTTTGTAATATTCTCACAATAAGCTAATTAGCTCAATTGGAGCATTTCTAGCATGTTTGGTTGAAATTGGAAATTTCTAATTTTCAGTTTTGTCAGACGTTTGTAATATTCTCACAATAAGCTAATTAGCTCAATTTGAGCATTTCTAGCATGTTTGGTTGAAATTGGAAATTTACATTTTTCACTTTTGTCAGACGTTTGTAATATTCTCACAATAAGCTAATTAGCTCAACTGGAGCATTTCTAGCGTGTTTGGTTGAAATTGAAAAATTACATTTTTCAGTGTTGTCAGAGGTTTGTAATATTCTCACAATAAGCTAATTAGCTCAATAGGAGCATTTCTAACATGTTTGGTTGAAATTGGAAATTTACATTTTTCAGTTTTGTCAGACGTTTGTAATATTCTCACAATAAGCTAATTAGCTCAATTGGAGCATTTCTAACATGTTTGGTTAAAATTGGAAATTTACATTTTTCAGTTTGGTCAGACGTTTGTAATATTCTCACAATAAGCTAATTAGCTCAATTGGAGCATTTCTAGCATGTTTGGTTGAAGTTGGAAATTTACATTTTTCAGTTTTGTCAGACGTTTGTAATATTCTCACAATAAGCTAATTAGCTCAATTGGAGCATTTCTAGCATGTTTGGTTGAAATTGGAAATTTACATTTTTCAGTTTTGTCAGACGTTTGTAATATTCTCACAATAAGCTAATTAGCTCAATTGGAGCATTTCTAGCATGTTTGGTTGAAATTGGAAATTTACATTTTTCAGTTTGGTCAGACGTTTGTAATATTCTCACAATAAGCTAATTAGCTCAATTGGAGCATTTCTAGCATGTTTGGTTGAAATTGAAAAATTACATTTTTCAGTGTTGTCAGAGGTTTGTAATATTCTCACAATAAGCTAATTAGCTCAATAGGAGCATTTCTAACATGTTTGGTTGAAATTGGAAATTTACATTTTTCAGTTTTGTCAGACGTTTGTAATATTCTCACAATAAGCTAATTAGCTCAATTGGAGCATTTCTAGCATGTTTGGTTAAAATTGGAAATTTACATTTTTCAGTTTGGTCAGACGTTTGTAATATTCTCACAATAAGCTAATTAGCTCAATTGGAGCATTTCTAGCATGTTTGGTTGAAATTGGAAATTTCTAATTTTCAGTTTTGTCAGACGTTTGTAATATTCTCACAATAAGCTAATTAGCTCAATTTGAGCATTTCTAGCATGTTTGGTTGAAATTGGAAATTTACATTTTTCACTTTTGTCGGACGTTTGTAATATTCTCACAATAAGCTAATTAGCTCAATTGGAGCATTTCTAGCATGTTTGGTTGAAATTGAAAATTTACATTTTTCAGTGTTGTCAGAGGTTTGTAATATTCTCACAATAAGCTAATTAGCTCAATTGGAGCATTTCTAGCATGTTTGGTTGAAATTGGAAATTTACATTTTTCAGTTTTGTCAGACGTTTGTAATATTCTCACAATAAGCTAATTAGCTCAATTGGAGCAGTTCTAGCATGTTCGGTTGAAATTGGAGATTTACATTTTTCACTTTTGTCGGACGTTTGTAATATTCTCACAATAAGCTAATTAGCTCAATTGGAGCATTTCTAGCATGTTTGGTTGAAATTGAAAATTTACATTTTTCAGTGTTGTCAGAGGTTTGTAATATTCTCACAATAAGCTAATTAGCTCAATTGGAGCATTTCTAGCATGTTTGGTTGAAATTGGAAATTTACATTTTTCAGTTTTGTCAGACGTTTGTAATATTCTCACAATAAGCTAATTAGCTCAATTGGAGCAGTTCTAGCATGTTTGGTTGAAATTGGAAATTTACATTTTTCACTGTTGTCGGACGTTTGTAACATTCTCACAATAAGCTAATTAGCTCAATTGGAGCATTTCTAGCATGTTTGGTTGAAATTGGAAATTTACATTTTTCAGTTTGGTCAGACGTTTGTAATATTCTCACAATAAGCTAATTGGCTCAATTGGAGCATTTCTAGCATGTTTGGTTGAAATTGGAAATTTACATTTTTCACTTTTGTCAGACAATTGCAATATTCTCACAATAAGCTAATTAGCTCAATTGGAGCATTTCTAGCATGTTTGGTTGAAATTGGAAATTTACATTTTTCAGTTTTGTCAGACGTTTGTAATATTGTCATAATAAGCTAATTAGCTCAATTGGAGCATTTCTAGCATGTTTGGTTGAAATTGGAAGTTTACATTTTTCAGTTTTGTCAGACGTTTGTAATATTCTCACAATAAGCTAATTAGCTCAATTGGAGCATTTCTAGCATGTTTGGTTGAAATTGGAAAATTACATTTTTCAGTTTTGTCAGACGTTTGTAATATTCTCACAATAAGCTAATTAGCTCAATTGGAGCATTTCTAGCATGTTTGGTTGAAATTGGAAATTTACATTTTTCAGTTTGGTCAGACGTTTGTAATATTCTCACAATAAGCTAATTAGCTCAATTGGAGCATTTCTAGCATGTTTGGTTGAAATTGGAAAATTACATTTTTCAGTTTTGTCAGACGTTTGTAATATTCTCACAATAAGCTAATTAGCTCAATTGGAGCATTTCTAGCATGTTTGGTTGAAGTTGGAAATTTACATTTTTCAGTTTTGTCAGACGTTTGTAATATTCTCACAATAAGCTAATTAGCTCAATTGGAGCATTTCTAGCATGTTTGGTTGAAATTGGAAATTTACATTTTTCAGTTTTGTCAGAGGTTTGTAATATTCTCACAATAAGCTAATTAGCTCAATAGGAGCATTTCTAACATGTTTGGTTGAAATTGGAAATTTACATTTTTCAGTTTTGTCAGACGTTTGTAATATTCTCACAATAAGCTAATTAGCTCAATTGGAGCATTTCTAGCATGTTTGGTTAAAATTGGAAATTTACATTTTTCAGTTTGGTCAGACGTTTGTAATATTCTCACAATAAGCTAATTAGCTCAATTGGAGCATTTCTAGCATGTTTGGTTGAAATTGGAAATTTCTAATTTTCAGTTTTGTCAGACGTTTGTAATATTCTCACAATAAGCTAATTAGCTCAATTTGAGCATTTCTAGCATGTTTGGTTGAAATTGGAAATTTACATTTTTCACTTTTGTCGGACGTTTGTAATATTCTCACAATAAGCTAATTAGCTCAATTGGAGCATTTCTAGCATGTTTGGTTGAAATTGAAAATTTACATTTTTCAGTGTTGTCAGACGTTTGTAATATTCTCACAATAAGCTAATTAGCTCAATTGGAGCATTTCTAGCATGTTTGGTTGAAATTGGAAATTTACATTTTTCAGTTTTGTCAGACGTTTGTAATATTCTCACAATAAGCTAATTAGCTCAATTGGAGCAGTTCTAGCATGTTCGGTTGAAATTGGAAATTTACATTTTTCACTTTTGTCGGACGTTTGTAATATTCTCACAATAAGCTAATTAGCTCAATTGGAGCATTTCTAGCATGTTTGGTTGAAATTGAAAATTTACATTTTTCAGTGTTGTCAGAGGTTTGTAATATTCTCACAATAAGCTAATTAGCTCAATTGGAGCATTTCTAGCATGTTTGGTTGAAATTGGAAATTTACATTTTTCAGTTTTGTCAGACGTTTGTAATATTCTCACAATAAGCTAATTAGCTCAATTGGAGCAGTTCTAGCATGTTTGGTTGAAATTGGAAATTTACATTTTTCACTGTTGTCGGACGTTTGTAACATTCTCACAATAAGCTAATTAGCTCAATTGGAGCATTTCTAGCATGTTTGGTTGAAATTGGAAATTTACATTTTTCAGTTTGGTCAGACGTTTGTAATATTCTCACAATAAGCTAATTGGCTCAATTGGAGCATTTCTAGCATGTTTGGTTGAAATTGGAAATTTACATTTTTCACTTTTGTCAGACAATTGCAATATTCTCACAATAAGCTAATTAGCTCAATTGGAGCATTTCTAGCATGTTTGGTTGAAATTGGAAATTTACATTTTTCAGTTTTGTCAGACGTTTGTAATATTGTCATAATAAGCTAATTAGCTCAATTGGAGCATTTCTAGCATGTTTGGTTGAAATTGGAAGTTTACATTTTTCAGTTTTGTCAGACGTTTGTAATATTCTCACAATAAGCTAATTAGCTCAATTGGAGCATTTCTAGCATGTTTGGTTGAAATTGGAAAATTACATTTTTCAGTTTTGTCAGACGTTTGTAATATTCTCACAATAAGCTAATTAGCTCAATTGGAGCATTTCTAGCATGTTTGGTTGAAATTGGAAATTTACATTTTTCAGTTTGGTCAGACGTTTGTAATATTCTCACAATAAGCTAATTAGCTCAATTGGAGCATTTCTAGCATGTTTGGTTGAAATTGGAAAATTACATTTTTCAGTTTTGTCAGACGTTTGTAATATTCTCACAATAAGCTAATTAGCTCAATTGGAGCATTTCTAGCATGTTTGGTTGAAATTGGAAATTTCTAATTTTCAGTTTTGTCAGACGTTTGTAATATTCTCACAATAAGCTAATTAGCTCAATTTGAGCATTTCTAGCATGTTTGGTTGAAATTGGAAATTTACATTTTTCACTTTTGTCAGACGTTTGTAATATTCTCACAATAAGCTAATTAGCTCAACTGGAGCATTTCTAGCATGTTTGGTTGAAATTGAAAAATTACATTTTTCAGTGTTGTCAGAGGTTTGTAATATTCTCACAATAAGCTAATTAGCTCAATAGGAGCATTTCTAACATGTTTGGTTGAAATTGGAAATTTACATTTTTCAGTTTTGTCAGACGTTTGTAATATTCTCACAATAAGCTAATTAGCTCAATTGGAGCATTTCTAGCATGTTTGGTTAAAATTGGAAATTTACATTTTTCAGTTTTGTCAGACGTTTGTAATATTCTCACAATAAGCTAATTAGCTCAATTGGAGCATTTCTAGCATGTTTGGTTGAAGTTGGAAATTTACATTTTTCAGTTTTGTCAGACGTTTGTAATATTCTCACAATAAGCTAATTAGCTCAATTGGAGCATTTCTAGCATGTTTGGTTGAAATTGGAAATTTACATTTTTCAGTTTTGTCAGACGTTTGTAATATTCTCACAATAAGCTAATTAGCTCAATTGGAGCATTTCTAGCATGTTTGGTTGAAATTGGAAATTTACATTTTTCACTTTTGTCAGACGTTTGTAATATTCTAACAATAAGCTAATTAGCTCAATTGGAGCATTTCTAGCATGTTTGGTTGAAATTGGAAATTTACATTTTTCAGTTTTGTCAGACAATTGCAATATTCTATCAATAAGCTAATTAGCTCAATTGGAGCATTTCTAGCATGTTTGGTTGAAATTGGAAATTTACATTTTTCACTTTTGTCAGACGTTTGTAATATTCTCACAATAAGCTAATTAGCTCAATTGGAACATTTCTAGCTTGTTTGGTTGAAATTGGAAATTTACATTTTTCAGTTTGGTCAGACGTTTGTAATATTCTCACAATAAGCTAATTAGCTCAATTGGAGCATTTCTAGCATGTTTGGTTGAAATTGGAAATTTACATTTTTCAGTTTTGTCAGACGTTTGTAATATTCTCACAATAAGCTAATTAGCTCAATTTGAGCATTTCTAGCATGTTTGGTTGAAATTGGAAATTTACATTTTTCACTTTTGTCGGACGTTTGTAATATTCTCACAATAAGCTAATTAGCTCAATTGGAGCAATTCTAGCATGTTTGGTTGAAATTGAAAATTTACATTTTTCAGTGTTGTCAGAGGTTTGTAATATTCTCACAATAAGCTAATTAGCTCAATTGGAGCATTTCTAGCATGTTTGGTTGAAATTGGAAATTTACATTTTTCAGTTTTGTCAGATGTTTGTAATATTCTCACAATAAGCTAATTAGCTCAATTGGAGCATTTCTAGCATGTTTGGTTGAAATTGGAAATTTACATTTTTCAGTTTTGTCAGACGTTTGTAATATTCTCACAATAAGCTAATTAGCTCAATTGGAGCATTTCTAGCATGTTTGGTTGAAATTGGAAATTTACATTTTTCACTTTTGTCAGACGTTTGTAATATTGTAACAATAAGCTAATTAGCTCAATTGGAGCATTTCTAGCATGTTTGGTTGAAATTGGAATTTTACATTTTTCAGTTTTGTCAGACAATTGCAATATTCTATCAATAAGCTAATTAGCTCAATTGGAGCATTTCTAGCATGTTTGGTTGAAATTGGAAATTTCTATTTTTCAGTTTTGTCAGACGTTTGTAATATTCTCACAATAAGCTAATTAGCTCAATTGGAACATTTCTAGCTTGTTTGGTTGAAATTGGAAATTTACATTTTTCAGTTTGGTCAGACATTTGTAATATTCTCACAATAAGCTAATTAGCTCAATTGGAGCATTTCTAGCATGTTTGGTTGAAATTGGAAATTTCTATTTTTCAGTTTTGTCAGACGTTTGTAATATTCTCACAATAAGCTAATTAGCTCAATTTGAGCATTTCTAGCATGTTTGGTTGAAATTGGAAATTTACATTTTTCACTTTTGTCGGACGTTTGTAATATTCTCACAATAAGCTAATTAGCTCAATTGGAGCATTTCTAGCATGTTTGGTTGAAATTGAAAATTTACATTTTTCAGTGTTGTCAGAGGTTTGTAATATTCTCACAATAAGCTAATTAGCTCAATTGGAGCATTTCTAGCATGTTTGGTTGAAATTGGAAATTTACATTTTTCAGTTTTGTCAGACGTTTGTAATATTCTCACAATAAGCTAATTAGCTCAATTGGAGCATTTCTAGCATGTTTGGTTGAAATTGGAAATTTACATTTTTCAGTTTGGTCAGACGTTTGTAATATTCTCACAATAAGCTAATTAGCTCAATTGGAGCATTTCTAGCATGTTTGGTTGAAATTGGAAATTTACGCTTTTCACTTTTGTCAGACAATTGCAATATTCTCACAATAAGCTAATTAGCTCAATTGGAGCATTTCTAGCATGTTTGGTTGAAATTGGAAATTTACATTTTTCAGTTTTGTCAGACGTTTGTAATATTGTCACAATAAGCTAATTAGCTCAATTGAAGCATTTCTAGCATGTTTGGTTGAAATTGGAAATTTACATTTTTCAGTTTTGTCAGACGTTTGTAATATTCTCACAATAAGCTAATTAGCTCAATTGGAGCATTTCTAGCATGTTTGGTTGAAATTGGAAATTTACGCTTTTCACTTTTGTCAGACAATTGCAATATTCTCACAATAAGCTAATTAGCTCAATTGGAGCATTTCTAGCATGTTTGGTTGAAATTGGAAATTTACATTTTTCAGTTTTGTCAGACGTTTGTAATATTGTCACAATAAGCTAATTAGCTCAATTGGAGCATTTCTAGCATGTTTGGTTAAAATTGGAAATTTACATTTTTCAGTTTGGTCAGACGTTTGTAATATTCTCACAATAAGCTAATTAGCTCAATTGGAGCATTTCTAGCATGTTTGGTTGAAGTTGGAAATTTACATTTTTCAGTTTTGTCAGACGTTTGTAATATTCTCACAATAAGCTAATTAGCTCAATTGGAGCATTTCTAGCATGTTTGGTTGAAATTGGAAATTTACATTTTTCAGTTTTGTCAGACGTTTGTAATATTCTCACAATAAGCTAATTAGCTCAATTGGAGCATTTCTAGCATGTTTGGTTGAAATTGGAAATTTACATTTTTCACTTTTGTCAGACGTTTGTAATATTCTAACAATAAGCTAATTAGCTCAATTGGAGCATTTCTAGCATGTTTGGTTGAAATTGGAAATTTACATTTTTCAGTTTTGTCAGACAATTGCAATATTCTATCAATAAGCTAATTAGCTCAATTGGAGCATTTCTAGCATGTTTGGTTGAAATTGGAAATTTACATTTTTCAGTTTTGTCAGACGTTTGTAATATTCTCACAATAAGCTAATTAGCTCAATTGGAACATTTCTAGCTTGTTTGGTTGAAATTGGAAATTTACATTTTTCAGTTTGGTCAGACGTTTGTAATATTCTCACAATAAGCTAATTAGCTCAATTGGAGCATTTCTAGCATGTTTGGTTGAAATTGGAAATTTACATTTTTCAGTTTTGTCAGACGTTTGTAATATTCTCACAATAAGCTAATTAGCTCAATTGGAGCATTTCTAGCATGTTTGGTTGAAATTGGAAATTTACATTTTTCACTTTTGTCGGACGTTTGTAATATTCTCACAATAAGCTAATTAGCTCAATTGGAGCAATTCTAGCATGTTTGGTTGAAATTGAAAATTTACATTTTTCAGTGTTGTCAGAGGTTTGTAATATTCTCACAATAAGCTAATTAGCTCAATTGGAGCATTTCTAGCATGTTTGGTTGAAATTGGAAATTTACATTTTTCAGTTTTGTCAGACAATTGCAATATTCTCACAATAAGCTAATTAGCTCAATTGGAGCATTTCTAGCATGTTTGGTTGAAATTGGAAATTTACATTTTTCAGTTTTGTCAGACGTTTGTAATATTCTCACAATAAGCTAATTAGCTCAATTGGAGCATTTCTAGCATGTTTGGTTGAAATTGGAAATTTACATTTTTCACTTTTGTCAGACGTTTGTAATATTGTAACAATAAGCTAATTAGCTCAATTGGAGCATTTCTAGCATGTTTGGTTGAAATTGGAATTTTACATTTTTCAGTTTTGTCAGACAATTGCAATATTCTATCAATAAGCTAAATAGCTCAATTGGAGCATTTCTAGCATGTTTGGTTGAAATTGGAAATTTCTATTTTTCAGTTTTGTCAGACGTTTGTAATATTCTCACAATAAGCTAATTAGCTCAATTGGAACATTTCTAGCTTGTTTGGTTGAAATTGGAAATTTCTATTTTTCAGTTTTGTCAGACGTTTGTAATATTCTCACAATAAGCTAATTAGCTCAATTTGAGCATTTCTAGCATGTTTGGGTGAAATTGGAAATTTACATTTTTCACTTTTGTCGGACGTTTGTAATATTCTCACAATAAGCTAATTAGCTCAATTGGAGCATTTCTAGCATGTTTGGTTGAAATTGAAAATTTACATTTTTCAGTGTTGTCAGAGGTTTGTAATATTCTCACAATAAGCTAATTAGCTCAATTGGAGCATTTCTAGCATGTTTGGTTGAAATTGGAAATTTACATTTTTCAGTTTTGTCAGACGTTTGTAATATTCTCACAATAAGCTAATTAGCTCAATTGGAGCATTTCTAGCATGTTTGGTTGAAATTGGAAATTTACATTTTTCAGTTTGGTCAGACGTTTGTAATATTCTCACAATAAGCTAATTAGCTCAATTGGAGCATTTCTAGCATGTTTGGTTGAAATTGGAAATTTACGCTTTTCACTTTTGTCAGACAATTGCAATATTCTCACAATAAGCTAATTAGCTCAATTGGAGCATTTCTAGCATGTTTGGTTGAAATTGGAAATTTACATTTTTCAGTTTTGTCAGACGTTTGTAATATTGTCACAATAAGCTAATTAGCTCAATTGGAGCATTTCTAGCATGTTTGGTTGAAATTGGAAATTTACATTTTTCAGTTTTGTCAGACGTTTGTAATATTCTCACAATAAGCTAATTAGCTCAATTGGAGCATTTCTAGCATGTTTGGTTGAAATTGGAAATTTACATTTTTCAGTTTTGTCAGACGTTTGTAATATTCTCACAATAAGCTAATTAGCTCAATTGGAGCATTTCTAGCATGTTTGGTTGAAATTTAAAATTTACATTTTTCAGTTTTGTCAAACGTTGTAAAATTCTTACAGTAGGCTTATTTCGCAATTCGAGCATTTCTAGCATGTTTGGTTGAAGTTGGAAATTTACATTTTTCAGTTTTGTCAGACGTTTGTAATATTCTCACAATAAGCTAATTAGCTCAATTGGAGCATTTCTAGCATGTTTGGTTGAAATTGGAAATTTACATTTTTCAGTTTGGTCAGACGTTTGTAATATTCTCACAATAAGCTAATTAGCTCAATTGGAGCATTTCTAGCATGTTTGGTTGAAATTGGAAAATTACATTTTTCAGTTTTGTCAGACGTTTGTAATATTCTCACAATAAGCTAATTAGCTCAATTGGAGCATTTCTAGCATGTTTGGTTGAAATTGGAAATTTACATTTTTCAGTTTGGTCAGACGTTTGTAATATTCTCACAATAAGCTAATTAGCTCAATTGGAGCATTTCTAGCATGTTTGGTTGAAATTGGAAATTTCTAATTTTCAGTTTTGTCAGACGTTTGTAATATTCTCACAATAAGCTAATTAGCTCAATTTGAGCATTTCTAGCATGTTTGGTTGAAATTGGAAATTTACATTTTTCATTTTTGTCAGACGTTTGTAATATTCTCACAATAAGCTAATTAGCTCAACTGGAGCATTTCTAGCATGTTTGGTTGAAATTGAAAAATTACATTTTTCAGTGTTGTCAGAGGTTTGTAATATTCTCACAATAAGCTAATTAGCTCAATAGGAGCATTTCTAGCATGTTTGGTTGAAATTGGAAATTTACATTTTTCAGTTTTGTCAGACGTTTGTAATATTCTCACAATAAGCTAATTAGCTCAATTGGAGCATTTCTAGCATGTTTGGTTAAAATTGGAAATTTACATTTTTCAGTTTGGTCAGACGTTTGTAATATTCTCACAATAAGCTAATTAGCTCAATTGGAGCATTTCTAGCATGTTTGGTTGAAGTTGGAAATTTACATTTTTCAGTTTTGTCAGACGTTTGTAATATTCTCACAATAAGCTAATTAGCTCAATTGGAGCATTTCTAGCATGTTTGGTTGAAATTGGAAATTTACATTTTTCAGTTTTGTCAGACGTTTGTAATATTCTCACAATAAGCTAATTAGCTCAATTGGAGCATTTCTAGCATGTTTGGTTGAAATTGGAAATTTACATTTTTCAGTTTGGTCAGACGTTTGTAATATTCTCACAATAAGCTAATTAGCTCAATTGGAGCATTTCTAGCATGTTTGGTTGAAATTGAAAAATTACATTTTTCAGCGTTGTCAGAGGTTTGTAATATTCTCACAATAAGCTAATTAGCTCAATAGGAGCATTTCTAACATGTTTGGTTGAAATTGGAAATTTACATTTTTCAGTTTTGTCAGACGTTTGTAATATTCTCACAATAAGCTAATTAGCTCAATTTGAGCATTTCTAGCATGTTTGGTTGAAATTGGAAATTTACATTTTTCACTTTTGTCGGACGTTTGTAATATTCTCACAATAAGCTAATTAGCTCAATTGGAGCAATTCTAGCATGTTTGGTTGAAATTGAAAATTTACATTTTTCAGTGTTGTCAGAGGTTTGTAATATTCTCACAATAAGCTAATTAGCTCAATTGGAGCATTTCTAGCATGTTTGGTTGAAATTGGAAATTTACATTTTTCAGTTTTGTCAGATGTTTGTAATATTCTCACAATAAGCTAATTAGCTCAATTGGAGCATTTCTAGCATGTTTGGTTGAAATTGGAAATTTACATTTTTCAGTTTTGTCAGACGTTTGTAATATTCTCACAATAAGCTAATTAGCTCAATTGGAGCATTTCTAGCATGTTTGGTTGAAATTGGAAATTTACATTTTTCACTTTTGTCAGACGTTTGTAATATTGTAACAATAAGCTAATTAGCTCAATTGGAGCATTTCTAGCATGTTTGGTTGAAATTGGAATTTTACATTTTTCAGTTTTGTCAGACAATTGCAATATTCTATCAATAAGCTAATTAGCTCAATTGGAGCATTTCTAGCATGTTTGGTTGAAATTGGAAATTTACATTTTTCAGTTTTGTCAGACGTTTGTAATATTCTCACAATAAGCTAATTAGCTCAATTGGAGCATTTCTAGCATGTTTGGTTGAAATTTAAAATTTACATTTTTCAGTTTTGTCAAACGTTGTAAAATTCTTACAGTAGGCTTATTTCGCAATTCGAGCATTTCTAGCATGTTTGGTTGAAGTTGGAAATTTACATTTTTCAGTTTTGTCAGACGTTTGTATTATTCTCACAATAAGCTAATTAGCTCAATTGGAGCATTTCTAGCATGTTTGGTTTAAATTGGAAATTTACATTTTTCAGTTTGGTCAGACGTTTGTAATATTCTCACAATAAGCTAATTAGCTCAATTGGAGCATTTCTAGCATGTTTGGTTGAAATTGGAAATTTACATTTTTCACTTTTGTCAGACAATTGCAATATTCTCACAATAAGCTAATTAGCTCAATTGGAGCATTTCTAGCATGTTTGGTTGAAATTGGAAATTTACATTTTTCAGTTTTGTCAGACGTTTGTAATATTCTCACAATAAGCTAATTAGCTCAATTGGAGCATTTCTAGCATGTTTGGTTGAAATTGGAAATTTACATTTTTCAGTTTTGTCAGACGTTTGTAATATTCTCACAATAAGCTAATTAGCTCAATTGGAGCATTTCTAGCATGTTTGGTTGAAATTGGAAATTTACATTTTTCAGTATTGTCAGACCTTTGTAATATTCTCACAATAAGCTAATTAGCTCAATTGGAGCATTTCTAGCATGTTTGGTTGAAATTGGAAATTTACATTTTTCACTTTTGTCAGACAGTTGCAATATTCTCACAATAAGCTAATTAGCTCAATTGGAGCATTTCTAGCATGTTTGGTTGAAATTGGAAAATTACATTTTTCAGTTTTGTCAGACGTTTGTAATATTCTCACAATAAGCATATTAGCTCAATTGGAGCATTTCTAGCATGTTTGGTTGAAATTGGAAATTTACATTTTTCAGTTTGGTCAGACGTTTGTAATATTCTCACAATAAGCTAATTAGCTCAATTGGAGCATTTCTAGCATGTTTGGTTGAAATTGGAAATTTACATTTTTCAGTTTGGTCAGACGTTTGTAATATTCTCACAATAAGCTAATTAGCTCAATTGGAGCATTTCTAGCATGTTTGGTTGAAATTGGAAATTTCTAATTTTCAGTTTTGTCAGACGTTTGTAATATTCTCACAATAAGCTAATTAGCTCAATTTGAGCATTTCTAGCATGTTTGGTTGAAATTGGAAATTTACATTTTTCACTTTTGTCAGACGTTTGTAATATTCTCACAATAAGCTAATTAGCTCAACTGGAGCATTTCTAGCATGTTTGGTTGAAATTGAAAAATTACATTTTTCAGTGTTGTCAGAGGTTTGTAATATTCTCACAATAAGCTAATTAGCTCAATAGGAGCATTTCTAACATGTTTGGTTGAAATTGGAAATTTACATTTTTCAGTTTTGTCAGACGTTTGTAATATTCTCACAATAAGCTAATTAGCTCAATTGGAGCATTTCTAGCATGTTTGGTTAAAATTGGAAATTTACATTTTTCAGTTTGGTCAGACGTTTGTAATATTCTCACAATAAGCTAATTAGCTCAATTGGAGCATTTCTAGCATGTTTGGTTGAAGTTGGAAATTTACATTTTTCAGTTTTGTCAGACGTTTGTAATATTCTCACAATAAGCTAATTAGCTCAAATGGAGCATTTCTAGCATGTTTGGTTGAAATTGGAAATTTACATTTTTCAGTTTTGTCAGACGTTTGTAATATTCTCACAATAAGCTAATTAGCTCAATTGGAGCATTTCTAGCATGTTTGGTTGAAATTGGAAATTTACATTTTTCACTTTTGTCAGACGTTTGTAATATTCTAACAATAAGCTAATTAGCTCAATTGGAGCATTTCTAGCATGTTTGGTTGAAATTGGAAATTTACATTTTTCAGTTTTGTCAGACAATTGCAATATTCTATCAATAAGCTAATTAGCTCAATTGGAGCATTTCTAGCATGTTTGGTTGAAATTGGAAATTTACATTTTTCACTTTTGTCAGACGTTTGTAATATTCTCACAATAAGCTAATTAGCTCAATTGGAACATTTCTAGCTTGTTTGGTTGAAATTGGAAATTTACATTTTTCAGTTTGGTCAGACGTTTGTAATATTCTCACAATAAGCTAATTAGCTCAATTGGAGCATTTCTAGCATGTTTGGTTGAAATTGGAAATTTACATTTTTCAGTTTTGTCAGACGTTTGTAATATTCTCACAATAAGCTAATTAGCTCAATTTGAGCATTTCTAGCATGTTTGGTTGAAATTGGAAATTTACATTTTTCACTTTTGTCGGACGTTTGTAATATTCTCACAATAAGCTAATTAGCTCAATTGGAGCAATTCTAGCATGTTTGGTTGAAATTGAAAATTTACATTTTTCAGTGTTGTCAGAGGTTTGTAATATTCTCACAATAAGCTAATTAGCTCAATTGGAGCATTTCTAGCATGTTTGGTTGAAATTGGAAATTTACATTTTTCAGTTTTGTCAGATGTTTGTAATATTCTCACAATAAGCTAATTAGCTCAATTGGAGCATTTCTAGCATGTTTGGTTGAAATTGGAAATTTACATTTTTCAATTTGGTCAGACGTTTGTAATATTCTCACAATAAGCTAATTGGCTCAATTGGAGCATTTCTAGCATGTTTGGTTGAAATTGGAAATTTACATTTTTCACTTTTGTCAGACAATTGCAATATTCTCACAATAAGCTAATTAGCTCAATTGGAGCATTTCTAGCATGTTTGGTTGAAATTGGAAATTTACATTTTTCAGTTTTGTCAGACGTTTGTAATATTGTCATAATAAGCTAATTAGCTCAATTGGAGCATTTCTAGCATGTTTGGTTGAAATTGGAAGTTTACATTTTTCAGTTTTGTCAGACGTTTGTAATATTCTCACAATAAGCTAATTAGCTCAATTGGAGCATTTCTAGCATGTTTGGTTGAAATTGGAAAATTACATTTTTCAGTTTTGTCAGACGTTTGTAATATTCTCACAATAAGCTAATTAGCTCAATTGGAGCATTTCTAGCATGTTTGGTTGAAATTGGAAATTTACATTTTTCAGTTTTGTCAGATGTTTGTAATATTCTCACAATAAGCTAATTAGCTCAATTGGAGCATTTCTAGCATGTTTGGTTGAAATTGGAAATTTACATTTTTCAGTTTTGTCAGACGTTTGTAATATTCTCACAATAAGCTAATTAGCTCAATTGGAGCATTTCTAGCATGTTTGGTTGAAATTGGAAATTTACATTTTTCACTTTTGTCAGACGTTTGTAATATTGTAACAATAAGCTAATTAGCTCAATTGGAGCATTTCTAGCATGTTTGGTTGAAATTGGAATTTTACATTTTTCAGTTTTGTCAGACAATTGCAATATTCTATCAATAAGCTAATTAGCTCAATTGGAGCATTTCTAGCATGTTTGGTTGAAATTGGAAATTTCTATTTTTCAGTTTTGTCAGACGTTTGTAATATTCTCACAATAAGCTAATTAGCTCAATTGGAACATTTCTAGCTTGTTTGGTTGAAATTGGAAATTTACATTTTTCAGTTTGGTCAGACGTTTGTAATATTCTCACAATAAGCTAATTAGCTCAATTGGAGCATTTCTAGCATGTTTGGTTGAAATTGGAAATTTCTATTTTTCAGTTTTGTCAGACGTTTGTAATATTCTCACAATAAGCTAATTAGCTCAATTTGAGCATTTCTAGCATGTTTGGTTGAAATTGGAAATTTACATTTTTCACTTTTGTCGGACGTTTGTAATATTCTCACAATAAGCTAATTAGCTCAATTGGAGCATTTCTAGCATGTTTGGTTGAAATTGAAAATTTACATTTTTCAGTGTTGTCAGAGGTTTGTAATATTCTCACAATAAGCTAATTAGCTCAATTGGAGCATTTCTAGCATGTTTGGTTGAAATTGGAAATTTACATTTTTCAGTTTTGTCAGACGTTTGTAATATTCTCACAATAAGCTAATTAGCTCAATTGGAGCATTTCTAGCATGTTTGGTTGAAATTGGAAATTTACATTTTTCAGTTTGGTCAGACGTTTGTAATATTCTCACAATAAGCTAATTAGCTCAATTGGAGCATTTCTAGCATGTTTGGTTGAAATTGGAAATTTACGCTTTTCACTTTTGTCAGACAATTGCAATATTCTCACAATAAGCTAATTAGCTCAATTGGAGCATTTCTAGCATGTTTGGTTGAAATTGGAAATTTACATTTTTCAGTTTTGTCAGACGTTTGTAATATTGTCACAATAAGCTAATTAGCTCAATTGGAGCATTTCTAGCATGTTTGGTTGAAATTGGAAATTTACATTTTTCAGTTTTGTCAGACGTTTGTAATATTCTCACAATAAGCTAATTAGCTCAATTGGAGCATTTCTAGCATGTTTGGTTGAAATTGGAAATTTACATTTTTCAGTTTTGTCAGACGTTTGTAATATTCTCACAATAAGCTAATTAGCTCAATTGGAGCATTTCTAGCATGTTTGGTTGAAATTTAAAATTTACATTTTTCAGTTTTGTCAAACGTTGTAAAATTCTTACAGTAGGCTTATTTCGCAATTCGAGCATTTCTAGCATGTTTGGTTGAAGTTGGAAATTTACATTTTTCAGTTTTGTCAGACGTTTGTATTATTCTCACAATAAGCTAATTAGCTCAATTGGAGCATTTCTAGCATGTTTGGTTTAAATTGGAAATTTACATTTTTCAGTTTGGTCAGACGTTTGTAATATTCTCACAATAAGCTAATTAGCTCAATTGGAGCATTTCTAGCATGTTTGGTTGAAATTGGAAATTTACATTTTTCACTTTTGTCAGACAATTGCAATATTCTCACAATAAGCTAATTAGCTCAATTGGAGCATTTCTAGCATGTTTGGTTGAAATTGGAAATTTACATTTTTCAGTTTTGTCAGACGTTTGTAATATTCTCGCAATAAGCTAATTAGCTCAATTGGAGCATTTCTAGCATGTTTGGTTGAAATTGGAAATTTACATTTTTCAGTATTGTCAGACCTTTGTAATATTCTCACAATAAGCTAATTAGCTCAATTGGAGCATTTCTAGCATGTTTGGTTGAAATTGGAAATTTACATTTTTCACTTTTGTCAGACGGTTGCAATATTCTCACAATAAGCTAATTAGCTCAATTGGAGCATTTCTAGCATGTTTGGTTGAAATTGGAAAATTACATTTTTCAGTTTTGTCAGACGTTTGTAATATTCTCACAATAAGCTAATTAGCTCAATTGGAGCATTTCTAGCATGTTTGGTTGAAATTGGAAAATTACATTTTTCAGTTTTGTCAGACGTTTGTAATATTCTCACAATAAGCATATTAGCTCAATTGGAGCATTTCTAGCATGTTTGGTTGAAATTGGAAATTTCTAATTTTCAGTTTTGTCAGACGTTTGTAATATTCTCACAATAAGCTAATTAGCTCAATTTGAGCATTTCTAGCATGTTTGGTTGAAATTGGAAATTTACATTTTTCACTTTTGTCGGACGTTTGTAATATTCTCACAATAAGCTAATTAGCTCAATTGGAGCATTTCTAGCATGTTTGGTTGAAATTGGAAATTTACATTTTTCAGTTTTGTCAGACGTTTGTAATATTCTCACAATAAGCTAATTAGCTCAATTGGAGCAGTTCTAGCATGTTTGGTTGAAATTGGAAATTTACATTTTTCACTTTTGTCGGACGTTTGTAATATTCTCACAATGAGCTAATTAGCTCAATTGGAGCATTTCTAGCATGTTTGGTTGAAATTGAAAATTTACATTTTTCAGTGTTGTCAGAGGTTTGTAATATTCTCACAATAAGCTAATTAGCTCAATTGGAGCATTTCTAGCATGTTTGGTTGAAATTGGAAATTTACATTTTTCAGTTTTGTCAGACGTTTGTAATATTCTCACAATAAGCTAATTAGCTCAATTGGAGCAGTTCTAGCATGTTTGGTTGAAATTGGAAATTTACATTTTTCACTGTTGTCGGACGTTTGTAATATTCTCACAATAAGCTAATTAGCTCAATTGGAGCATTTCTAGCATGTTTGGTTGAAATTGAAAATTTACATTTTTCAGTGTTGTCAGAGGTTTGTAATATTCTCACAATAAGCTAATTAGCTCAATTGGAGCATTTCTAGCATGTTTGGTTGAAATTGGAAATTTAAATTATTCAGTTTTGTCAGACGTTTGTAATATTCTCACAATAAGCTAATTAGCTCAATTGGAGCATTTCTGGCATGTTTGGTTGAAATTGGAAATTTACATTTTTCAGTTTTGTCAGACGTTTGTAATATTCTCACAATAAGCTAATTAGCTCAATTGGAGCATTTCTAGCATGTTTGGTTGAAATTGGAATTTTACATTTTTCAGTTTTGTCAGACAATTGCAATATTCTATCAATAAGCTAATTAGCTCAATTGGAGCATTTCTAGCATGTTTGGTTGAAATTGGAAATTTCTATTTTTCAGTTTTGTCAGACGTTTGTAATATTCTCACAATAAGCTAATTAGCTCAATTGGAACATTTCTAGCTTGTTTGGTTGAAATTGGAAATTTACATTTTTCAGTTTGGTCAGACGTTTGTAATATTCTCACAATAAGCTAATTAGCTCAATTGGAGCATTTCTAGCATGTTAGGTTGAAATTGGAAATTTCTATTTTTCAGTTTTGTCAGACGTTTGTAATATTCTCACAATAAGCTAATTAGCTCAATTTGAGCATTTCTAGCATGTTTGGTTGAAATTGGAAATTTACATTTTTCACTTTTGTCGGACGTTTGTAATATTCTCACAATAAGCTAATTAGCTCAATTGGAGCATTTCTAGCATGTTTGGTTGAAATTGAAAATTTACATTTTTCAGTGTTGTCAGAGGTTTGTAATATTCTCACAATAAGCTAATTAGCTCAATTGGAGCATTTCTAGCATGTTTGGTTGAAATTGGAAATTTACATTTTTCAGTTTTGTCAGACGTTTGTAATATTCTCACAATAAGCTAATTAGCTCAATTGGAGCATTTCTAGCATGTTTGGTTGAAATTGGAAATTTACATTTTTCAGTTTGGTCAGACGTTTGTAATATTCTCACAATAAGCTAATTAGCTCAATTGGAGCATTTCTAGCATGTTTGGTTGAAATTGGAAATTTACATTTTTCACTTTTGTCAGACAGTTGCAATATTCTCACAATAAGCTAATTAGCTCAATTGGAGCATTTCTAGCATGTTTGGTTGAAATTGGAAAATTACATTTTTCAGTTTTTTCAGACGTTTGTAATATTCTCACAATAAGCTAATTAGCTCAATTGGAGCATTTCTAGCATGTTTGGTTGAAATTGGAAAATTACATTTTTCAGTTTTGTCAGACGTTTGTAATATTCTCACAATAAGCATATTAGCTCAATTGGAGCATTTCTAGCATGTTTGGTTGAAATTGGAAATTTACATTTTTCAGTTTTGTCAGACGTTTGTAATATTCTCACAATAAGCTAATTAGCTCAATTGGAGCATTTCTAGCATGTTTGGTTGAAATTGGAAATTTACATTTTTCAGTTTGGTCAGACGTTTGTAATATTCTCACAATAAGCTAATTAGCTCAATTGGAGCATTTCTAGCATGTTTGGTTGAAATTGGAAATTTCTAATTTTCAGTTTTGTCAGACGTTTGTAATATTCTCACAATAAGCTAATTAGCTCAATTTGAGCATTTCTAGCATGTTTGGTTGAAATTGGAAATTTACATTTTTCACTTTTGTCGGACGTTTGTAATATTCTCACAATAAGCTAATTAGCTCAATTGGAGCATTTCTAGCATGTTTGGTTGAAATTGAAAATTTACATTTTTCAGTGTTGTCAGAGGTTTGTAATATTCTCACAATAAGCTAATTAGCTCAATTGGAGCATTTCTAGCATGTTTGGTTGAAATTGGAAATTTACATTTTTCAGTTTTGTCAGACGTTTGTAATATTCTCACAATAAGCTAATTAGCTCAATTGGAGCAGTTCTAGCATGTTCGGTTGAAATTGGAAATTTACATTTTTCACTTTTGTCGGACGTTTGTAATATTCTCACAATAAGCTAATTAGCTCAATTGGAGCATTTCTAGCATGTTTGGTTGAAATTGAAAATTTACATTTTTCAGTGTTGTCAGAGGTTTGTAATATTCTCACAATAAGCTAATTAGCTCAATTGGAGCATTTCTAGCATGTTTGGTTGAAATTGGAAATTTACATTTTTCAGTTTTGTCAGACGTTTGTAATATTCTCACAATAAGCTAATTAGCTCAATTGGAGCAGTTCTAGCATGTTTGGTTGAAATTGGAAATTTACATTTTTCACTGTTGTCGGACGTTTGTAACATTCTCACAATAAGCTAATTAGCTCAATTGGAGCATTTCTAGCATGTTTGGTTGAAATTGGAAATTTACATTTTTCAGTTTGGTCAGACGTTTGTAATATTCTCACAATAAGCTAATTGGCTCAATTGGAGCATTTCTAGCATGTTTGGTTGAAATTGGAAATTTACATTTTTCACTTTTGTCAGACAATTGCAATATTCTCACAATAAGCTAATTAGCTCAATTGGAGCATTTCTAGCATGTTTGGTTGAAATTGGAAATTTACATTTTTCAGTTTTGTCAGACGTTTGTAATATTGTCATAATAAGCTAATTAGCTCAATTGGAGCATTTCTAGCATGTTTGGTTGAAATTGGAAGTTTACATTTTTCAGTTTTGTCAGACGTTTGTAATATTCTCACAATAAGCTAATTAGCTCAATTGGAGCATTTCTAGCATGTTTGGTTGAAATTGGAAAATTACATTTTTCAGTTTTGTCAGACGTTTGTAATATTCTCACAATAAGCTAATTAGCTCAATTGGAGCATTTCTAGCATGTTTGGTTGAAATTGGAAATTTACATTTTTCAGTTTGGTCAGACGTTTGTAATATTCTCACAATAAGCTAATTAGCTCAATTGGAGCATTTCTAGCATGTTTGGTTGAAATTGGAAAATTACATTTTTCAGTTTTGTCAGACGTTTGTAATATTCTCACAATAAGCTAATTAGCTCAACTGGAGCATTTCTAGCATGTTTGGTTGAAATTGAAAAATTACATTTTTCAGTGTTGTCAGAGGTTTGTAATATTCTCACAATAAGCTAATTAGCTCAATAGGAGCATTTCTAACATGTTTGGTTGAAATTGGAAATTTACATTTTTCAGTTTTGTCAGACGTTTGTAATATTCTCACAATAAGCTAATTAGCTCAATTGGAGCATTTCTAGCATGTTTGGTTAAAATTGGAAATTTACATTTTTCAGTTTGGTCAGACGTTTGTAATATTCTCACAATAAGCTAATTAGCTCAATTGGAGCATTTCTAGCATGTTTGGTTGAAGTTGGAAATTTACATTTTTCAGTTTTGTCAGACGTTTGTAATATTCTCACAATAAGCTAATTAGCTCAAATGGAGCATTTCTAGCATGTTTGGTTGAAATTGGAAATTTACATTTTTCAGTTTTGTCAGACGTTTGTAATATTCTCACAATAAGCTAATTAGCTCAATTGGAGCATTTCTAGCATGTTTGGTTGAAATTGGAAATTTACATTTTTCACTTTTGTCAGACGTTTGTAATATTCTAACAATAAGCTAATTAGCTCAATTGGAGCATTTCTAGCATGTTTGGTTGAAATTGGAAATTTACATTTTTCAGTTTTGTCAGACAATTGCAATATTCTATCAATAAGCTAATTAGCTCAATTGGAGCATTTCTAGCATGTTTGGTTGAAATTGGAAATTTACATTTTTCACTTTTGTCAGACGTTTGTAATATTCTCACAATAAGCTAATTAGCTCAATTGGAACATTTCTAGCTTGTTTGGTTGAAATTGGAAATTTACATTTTTCAGTTTGGTCAGACGTTTGTAATATTCTCACAATAAGCTAATTAGCTCAATTGGAGCATTTCTAGCATGTTTGGTTGAAATTGGAAATTTACATTTTTCAGTTTTGTCAGACGTTTGTAATATTCTCACAATAAGCTAATTAGCTCAATTTGAGCATTTCTAGCATGTTTGGTTGAAATTGGAAATTTACATTTTTCACTTTTGTCGGACGTTTGTAATATTCTCACAATAAGCTAATTAGCTCAATTGGAGCAATTCTAGCATGTTTGGTTGAAATTGAAAATTTACATTTTTCAGTGTTGTCAGAGGTTTGTAATATTCTCACAATAAGCTAATTAGCTCAATTGGAGCATTTCTAGCATGTTTGGTTGAAATTGGAAATTTACATTTTTCAGTTTTGTCAGATGTTTGTAATATTCTCACAATAAGCTAATTAGCTCAATTGGAGCATTTCTAGCATGTTTGGTTGAAATTGGAAATTTACATTTTTCAATTTGGTCAGACGTTTGTAATATTCTCACAATAAGCTAATTGGCTCAATTGGAGCATTTCTAGCATGTTTGGTTGAAATTGGAAATTTACATTTTTCACTTTTGTCAGACAATTGCAATATTCTCACAATAAGCTAATTAGCTCAATTGGAGCATTTCTAGCATGTTTGGTTGAAATTGGAAATTTACATTTTTCAGTTTTGTCAGACGTTTGTAATATTGTCATAATAAGCTAATTAGCTCAATTGGAGCATTTCTAGCATGTTTGGTTGAAATTGGAAGTTTACATTTTTCAGTTTTGTCAGACGTTTGTAATATTCTCACAATAAGCTAATTAGCTCAATTGGAGCATTTCTAGCATGTTTGGTTGAAATTGGAAAATTACATTTTTCAGTTTTGTCAGACGTTTGTAATATTCTCACAATAAGCTAATTAGCTCAATTGGAGCATTTCTAGCATGTTTGGTTGAAATTGGAAATTTACATTTTTCAGTTTTGTCAGATGTTTGTAATATTCTCACAATAAGCTAATTAGCTCAATTGGAGCATTTCTAGCATGTTTGGTTGAAATTGGAAATTTACATTTTTCAGTTTTGTCAGACGTTTGTAATATTCTCACAATAAGCTAATTAGCTCAATTGGAGCATTTCTAGCATGTTTGGTTGAAATTGGAAATTTACATTTTTCACTTTTGTCAGACGTTTGTAATATTGTAACAATAAGCTAATTAGCTCAATTGGAGCATTTCTAGCATGTTTGGTTGAAATTGGAATTTTACATTTTTCAGTTTTGTCAGACAATTGCAATATTCTATCAATAAGCTAATTAGCTCAATTGGAGCATTTCTAGCATGTTTGGTTGAAATTGGAAATTTCTATTTTTCAGTTTTGTCAGACGTTTGTAATATTCTCACAATAAGCTAATTAGCTCAATTGGAACATTTCTAGCTTGTTTGGTTGAAATTGGAAATTTACATTTTTCAGTTTGGTCAGACGTTTGTAATATTCTCACAATAAGCTAATTAGCTCAATTGGAGCATTTCTAGCATGTTTGGTTGAAATTGGAAATTTCTATTTTTCAGTTTTGTCAGACGTTTGTAATATTCTCACAATAAGCTAATTAGCTCAATTTGAGCATTTCTAGCATGTTTGGTTGAAATTGGAAATTTACATTTTTCACTTTTGTCGGACGTTTGTAATATTCTCACAATAAGCTAATTAGCTCAATTGGAGCATTTCTAGCATGTTTGGTTGAAATTGAAAATTTACATTTTTCAGTGTTGTCAGAGGTTTGTAATATTCTCACAATAAGCTAATTAGCTCAATTGGAGCATTTCTAGCATGTTTGGTTGAAATTGGAAATTTACATTTTTCAGTTTTGTCAGACGTTTGTAATATTCTCACAATAAGCTAATTAGCTCAATTGGAGCATTTCTAGCATGTTTGGTTGAAATTGGAAATTTACATTTTTCAGTTTGGTCAGACGTTTGTAATATTCTCACAATAAGCTAATTAGCTCAATTGGAGCATTTCTAGCATGTTTGGTTGAAATTGGAAATTTACGCTTTTCACTTTTGTCAGACAATTGCAATATTCTCACAATAAGCTAATTAGCTCAATTGGAGCATTTCTAGCATGTTTGGTTGAAATTGGAAATTTACATTTTTCAGTTTTGTCAGACGTTTGTAATATTGTCACAATAAGCTAATTAGCTCAATTGGAGCATTTCTAGCATGTTTGGTTGAAATTGGAAATTTACATTTTTCAGTTTTGTCAGACGTTTGTAATATTCTCACAATAAGCTAATTAGCTCAATTGGAGCATTTCTAGCATGTTTGGTTGAAATTGGAAATTTACATTTTTCAGTTTTGTCAGACGTTTGTAATATTCTCACAATAAGCTAATTAGCTCAATTGGAGCATTTCTAGCATGTTTGGTTGAAATTTAAAATTTACATTTTTCAGTTTTGTCAAACGTTGTAAAATTCTTACAGTAGGCTTATTTCGCAATTCGAGCATTTCTAGCATGTTTGGTTGAAGTTGGAAATTTACATTTTTCAGTTTTGTCAGACGTTTGTATTATTCTCACAATAAGCTAATTAGCTCAATTGGAGCATTTCTAGCATGTTTGGTTTAAATTGGAAATTTACATTTTTCAGTTTGGTCAGACGTTTGTAATATTCTCACAATAAGCTAATTAGCTCAATTGGAGCATTTCTAGCATGTTTGGTTGAAATTGGAAATTTACATTTTTCACTTTTGTCAGACAATTGCAATATTCTCACAATAAGCTAATTAGCTCAATTGGAGCATTTCTAGCATGTTTGGTTGAAATTGGAAATTTACATTTTTCAGTTTTGTCAGACGTTTGTAATATTCTCGCAATAAGCTAATTAGCTCAATTGGAGCATTTCTAGCATGTTTGGTTGAAATTGGAAATTTACATTTTTCAGTATTGTCAGACCTTTGTAATATTCTCACAATAAGCTAATTAGCTCAATTGGAGCATTTCTAGCATGTTTGGTTGAAATTGGAAATTTACATTTTTCACTTTTGTCAGACGGTTGCAATATTCTCACAATAAGCTAATTAGCTCAATTGGAGCATTTCTAGCATGTTTGGTTGAAATTGGAAAATTACATTTTTCAGTTTTGTCAGACGTTTGTAATATTCTCACAATAAGCTAATTAGCTCAATTGGAGCATTTCTAGCATGTTTGGTTGAAATTGGAAAATTACATTTTTCAGTTTTGTCAGACGTTTGTAATATTCTCACAATAAGCATATTAGCTCAATTGGAGCATTTCTAGCATGTTTGGTTGAAATTGGAAATTTCTAATTTTCAGTTTTGTCAGACGTTTGTAATATTCTCACAATAAGCTAATTAGCTCAATTTGAGCATTTCTAGCATGTTTGGTTGAAATTGGAAATTTACATTTTTCACTTTTGTCGGACGTTTGTAATATTCTCACAATAAGCTAATTAGCTCAATTGGAGCATTTCTAGCATGTTTGGTTGAAATTGGAAATTTACATTTTTCAGTTTTGTCAGACGTTTGTAATATTCTCACAATAAGCTAATTAGCTCAATTGGAGCAGTTCTAGCATGTTTGGTTGAAATTGGAAATTTACATTTTTCACTTTTGTCGGACGTTTGTAATATTCTCACAATGAGCTAATTAGCTCAATTGGAGCATTTCTAGCATGTTTGGTTGAAATTGAAAATTTACATTTTTCAGTGTTGTCAGAGGTTTGTAATATTCTCACAATAAGCTAATTAGCTCAATTGGAGCATTTCTAGCATGTTTGGTTGAAATTGGAAATTTACATTTTTCAGTTTTGTCAGACGTTTGTAATATTCTCACAATAAGCTAATTAGCTCAATTGGAGCAGTTCTAGCATGTTTGGTTGAAATTGGAAATTTACATTTTTCACTGTTGTCGGACGTTTGTAATATTCTCACAATAAGCTAATTAGCTCAATTGGAGCATTTCTAGCATGTTTGGTTGAAATTGAAAATTTACATTTTTCAGTGTTGTCAGAGGTTTGTAATATTCTCACAATAAGCTAATTAGCTCAATTGGAGCATTTCTAGCATGTTTGGTTGAAATTGGAAATTTAAATTATTCAGTTTTGTCAGACGTTTGTAATATTCTCACAATAAGCTAATTAGCTCAATTGGAGCATTTCTGGCATGTTTGGTTGAAATTGGAAATTTACATTTTTCAGTTTTGTCAGACGTTTGTAATATTCTCACAATAAGCTAATTAGCTCAATTGGAGCATTTCTAGCATGTTTGGTTGAAATTGGAATTTTACATTTTTCAGTTTTGTCAGACAATTGCAATATTCTATCAATAAGCTAATTAGCTCAATTGGAGCATTTCTAGCATGTTTGGTTGAAATTGGAAATTTCTATTTTTCAGTTTTGTCAGACGTTTGTAATATTCTCACAATAAGCTAATTAGCTCAATTGGAACATTTCTAGCTTGTTTGGTTGAAATTGGAAATTTACATTTTTCAGTTTGGTCAGACGTTTGTAATATTCTCACAATAAGCTAATTAGCTCAATTGGAGCATTTCTAGCATGTTAGGTTGAAATTGGAAATTTCTATTTTTCAGTTTTGTCAGACGTTTGTAATATTCTCACAATAAGCTAATTAGCTCAATTTGAGCATTTCTAGCATGTTTGGTTGAAATTGGAAATTTACATTTTTCACTTTTGTCGGACGTTTGTAATATTCTCACAATAAGCTAATTAGCTCAATTGGAGCATTTCTAGCATGTTTGGTTGAAATTGAAAATTTACATTTTTCAGTGTTGTCAGAGGTTTGTAATATTCTCACAATAAGCTAATTAGCTCAATTGGAGCATTTCTAGCATGTTTGGTTGAAATTGGAAATTTACATTTTTCAGTTTTGTCAGACGTTTGTAATATTCTCACAATAAGCTAATTAGCTCAATTGGAGCATTTCTAGCATGTTTGGTTGAAATTGGAAATTTACATTTTTCAGTTTGGTCAGACGTTTGTAATATTCTCACAATAAGCTAATTAGCTCAATTGGAGCATTTCTAGCATGTTTGGTTGAAATTGGAAATTTACATTTTTCACTTTTGTCAGACAGTTGCAATATTCTCACAATAAGCTAATTAGCTCAATTGGAGCATTTCTAGCATGTTTGGTTGAAATTGGAAAATTACATTTTTCAGTTTTTTCAGACGTTTGTAATATTCTCACAATAAGCTAATTAGCTCAATTGGAGCATTTCTAGCATGTTTGGTTGAAATTGGAAAATTACATTTTTCAGTTTTGTCAGACGTTTGTAATATTCTCACAATAAGCATATTAGCTCAATTGGAGCATTTCTAGCATGTTTGGTTGAAATTGGAAATTTACATTTTTCAGTTTTGTCAGACGTTTGTAATATTCTCACAATAAGCTAATTAGCTCAATTGGAGCATTTCTAGCATGTTTGGTTGAAATTGGAAATTTACATTTTTCAGTTTGGTCAGACGTTTGTAATATTCTCACAATAAGCTAATTAGCTCAATTGGAGCATTTCTAGCATGTTTGGTTGAAATTGGAAATTTCTAATTTTCAGTTTTGTCAGACGTTTGTAATATTCTCACAATAAGCTAATTAGCTCAATTTGAGCATTTCTAGCATGTTTGGTTGAAATTGGAAATTTACATTTTTCACTTTTGTCGGACGTTTGTAATATTCTCACAATAAGCTAATTAGCTCAATTGGAGCATTTCTAGCATGTTTGGTTGAAATTGAAAATTTACATTTTTCAGTGTTGTCAGAGGTTTGTAATATTCTCACAATAAGCTAATTAGCTCAATTGGAGCATTTCTAGCATGTTTGGTTGAAATTGGAAATTTACATTTTTCAGTTTTGTCAGACGTTTGTAATATTCTCACAATAAGCTAATTAGCTCAATTGGAGCAGTTCTAGCATGTTCGGTTGAAATTGGAAATTTACATTTTTCACTTTTGTCGGACGTTTGTAATATTCTCACAATAAGCTAATTAGCTCAATTGGAGCATTTCTAGCATGTTTGGTTGAAATTGAAAATTTACATTTTTCAGTGTTGTCAGAGGTTTGTAATATTCTCACAATAAGCTAATTAGCTCAATTGGAGCATTTCTAGCATGTTTGGTTGAAATTGGAAATTTACATTTTTCAGTTTTGTCAGACGTTTGTAATATTCTCACAATAAGCTAATTAGCTCAATTGGAGCAGTTCTAGCATGTTTGGTTGAAATTGGAAATTTACATTTTTCACTGTTGTCGGACGTTTGTAACATTCTCACAATAAGCTAATTAGCTCAATTGGAGCATTTCTAGCATGTTTGGTTGAAATTGGAAATTTACATTTTTCAGTTTGGTCAGACGTTTGTAATATTCTCACAATAAGCTAATTGGCTCAATTGGAGCATTTCTAGCATGTTTGGTTGAAATTGGAAATTTACATTTTTCACTTTTGTCAGACAATTGCAATATTCTCACAATAAGCTAATTAGCTCAATTGGAGCATTTCTAGCATGTTTGGTTGAAATTGGAAATTTACATTTTTCAGTTTTGTCAGACGTTTGTAATATTGTCATAATAAGCTAATTAGCTCAATTGGAGCATTTCTAGCATGTTTGGTTGAAATTGGAAGTTTACATTTTTCAGTTTTGTCAGACGTTTGTAATATTCTCACAATAAGCTAATTAGCTCAATTGGAGCATTTCTAGCATGTTTGGTTGAAATTGGAAAATTACATTTTTCAGTTTTGTCAGACGTTTGTAATATTCTCACAATAAGCTAATTAGCTCAATTGGAGCATTTCTAGCATGTTTGGTTGAAATTGGAAATTTACATTTTTCAGTTTGGTCAGACGTTTGTAATATTCTCACAATAAGCTAATTAGCTCAATTGGAGCATTTCTAGCATGTTTGGTTGAAATTGGAAAATTACATTTTTCAGTTTTGTCAGACGTTTGTAATATTCTCACAATAAGCTAATTAGCTCAATTGGAGCATTTCTAGCATGTTTGGTTGAAATTGGAAATTTCTAATTTTCAGTTTTGTCAGACGTTTGTAATATTCTCACAATAAGCTAATTAGCTCAATTTGAGCATTTCTAGCATGTTTGGTTGAAATTGGAAATTTACATTTTTCACTTTTGTCAGACGTTTGTAATATTCTCACAATAAGCTAATTAGCTCAACTGGAGCATTTCTAGCATGTTTGGTTGAAATTGAAAAATTACATTTTTCAGTGTTGTCAGAGGTTTGTAATATTCTCACAATAAGCTAATTAGCTCAATAGGAGCATTTCTAACATGTTTGGTTGAAATTGGAAATTTACATTTTTCAGTTTTGTCAGACGTTTGTAATATTCTCACAATAAGCTAATTAGCTCAATTGGAGCATTTCTAGCATGTTTGGTTGAAATTGGAAATTTACATTTTTCAGTTTGGTCAGACGTTTGTAATATTCTCACAATAAGCTAATTAGCTCAATTGGAGCATTTCTAGCATGTTTGGTTGAAATTGGAAATTTACGCTTTTCACTTTTGTCAGACAATTGCAATATTCTCACAATAAGCTAATTAGCTCAATTGGAGCATTTCTAGCATGTTTGGTTGAAATTGGAAGATTACATTTTTCAGTTTTGTCAGACGTTTGTAATATTGTCACAATAAGCTAATTAGCTCAATTGGAGCATTTCTAGCATGTTTGGTTGAAATTGGAAATTTACATTTTTCAGTTTTGTCAGACGTTTGTAATATTCTCACAATAAGCTAATTAGCTCAATTGGAGCATTTCTAGCATGTTTGGTTGAAATTGGAAATTTACATTTTTCAGTTTTGTCAGACGTTTGTAATATTCTCACAATAAGCTAATTAGCTCAATTTGAGCATTTCTAGCATGTTTGGTTGAAATTGGAAATTTACATTTTTCACTTTTGTCGGACGTTTGTAATATTCTCACAATAAGCTAATTAGCTCAATTGGAGCATTTCTAGCATGTTTGGTTGAAATTGAAAATTTACATTTTTCAGTGTTGTCAGAGGTTTGTAATATTCTCACAATAAGCTAATTAGCTCAATTGGAGCATTTCTAGCATGTTTGGTTGAAATTGGAAATTTACATTTTTCAGTTTTGTCAGACGTTTGTAATATTCTCACAATAAGCTAATTAGCTCAATTGGAGCATTTCTAGCATGTTTGGTTGAAATTGGAAATTTACATTTTTCAGTTTGGTCAGACGTTTGTAATATTCTCACAATAAGCTAATTAGCTCAATTGGAGCATTTCTAGCATGTTTGGTTGAAATTGGAAATTTACATTTTTCACTTTTGTCAGACAGTTGCAATATTCTCACAATAAGCTAATTAGCTCAATTGGAGCATTTCTAGCATGTTTGGTTGAAATTGGAAAATTACATTTTTCAGTTTTTTCAGACGTTTGTAATATTCTCACAATAAGCTAATTAGCTCAATTGGAGCATTTCTAGCATGTTTGGTTGAAATTGGAAAATTACATTTTTCAGTTTTGTCAGACGTTTGTAATATTCTCACAATAAGCATATTAGCTCAATTGGAGCATTTCTAGCATGTTTGGTTGAAATTGGAAATTTACATTTTTCAGTTTTGTCAGACGTTTGTAATATTCTCACAATAAGCTAATTAGCTCAATTGGAGCATTTCTAGCATGTTTGGTTGAAATTGGAAATTTACATTTTTCAGTTTGGTCAGACGTTTGTAATATTCTCACAATAAGCTAATTAGCTCAATTGGAGCATTTCTAGCATGTTTGGTTGAAATTGGAAATTTCTAATTTTCAGTTTTGTCAGACGTTTGTAATATTCTCACAATAAGCTAATTAGCTCAATTTGAGCATTTCTAGCATGTTTGGTTGAAATTGGAAATTTACATTTTTCACTTTTGTCGGACGTTTGTAATATTCTCACAATAAGCTAATTAGCTCAATTGGAGCATTTCTAGCATGTTTGGTTGAAATTGAAAATTTACATTTTTCAGTGTTGTCAGAGGTTTGTAATATTCTCACAATAAGCTAATTAGCTCAATTGGAGCATTTCTAGCATGTTTGGTTGAAATTGGAAATTTACATTTTTCAGTTTTGTCAGACGTTTGTAATATTCTCACAATAAGCTAATTAGCTCAATTGGAGCAGTTCTAGCATGTTCGGTTGAAATTGGAAATTTACATTTTTCACTTTTGTCGGACGTTTGTAATATTCTCACAATAAGCTAATTAGCTCAATTGGAGCATTTCTAGCATGTTTGGTTGAAATTGAAAATTTACATTTTTCAGTGTTGTCAGAGGTTTGTAATATTCTCACAATAAGCTAATTAGCTCAATTGGAGCATTTCTAGCATGTTTGGTTGAAATTGGAAATTTACATTTTTCAGTTTTGTCAGACGTTTGTAATATTCTCACAATAAGCTAATTAGCTCAATTGGAGCAGTTCTAGCATGTTTGGTTGAAATTGGAAATTTACATTTTTCACTGTTGTCGGACGTTTGTAACATTCTCACAATAAGCTAATTAGCTCAATTGGAGCATTTCTAGCATGTTTGGTTGAAATTGGAAATTTACATTTTTCAGTTTGGTCAGACGTTTGTAATATTCTCACAATAAGCTAATTGGCTCAATTGGAGCATTTCTAGCATGTTTGGTTGAAATTGGAAATTTACATTTTTCACTTTTGTCAGACAATTGCAATATTCTCACAATAAGCTAATTAGCTCAATTGGAGCATTTCTAGCATGTTTGGTTGAAATTGGAAATTTACATTTTTCAGTTTTGTCAGACGTTTGTAATATTGTCATAATAAGCTAATTAGCTCAATTGGAGCATTTCTAGCATGTTTGGTTGAAATTGGAAGTTTACATTTTTCAGTTTTGTCAGACGTTTGTAATATTCTCACAATAAGCTAATTAGCTCAATTGGAGCATTTCTAGCATGTTTGGTTGAAATTGGAAAATTACATTTTTCAGTTTTGTCAGACGTTTGTAATATTCTCACAATAAGCTAATTAGCTCAATTGGAGCATTTCTAGCATGTTTGGTTGAAATTGGAAATTTACATTTTTCAGTTTGGTCAGACGTTTGTAATATTCTCACAATAAGCTAATTAGCTCAATTGGAGCATTTCTAGCATGTTTGGTTGAAATTGGAAAATTACATTTTTCAGTTTTGTCAGACGTTTGTAATATTCTCACAATAAGCTAATTAGCTCA